>NC_135806.1:2331412-2578166 GCF_964213995.1 Mustelus asterias
GATACACAAGACATAATGAGGGACAGCTAAGGAATGCACCTTGATTTATTTATTTTTGTACATTTGCTTCAAACATTCCTCTATTATTCTTTAATTCAAATAATCTGCTAAATTTGAAAACTATTTTTGTCAATAATAAAGTATGTGAGCTGGTAACATTCAAATGTTTCCTCAGAACAAACCTGTTCAGTTTGCTACATTTTCATTGTATTTAAAGCAGGGAACGAGGGGAGATTTTGCAAGGTACTCTATTGTTTGCAAATCATCTTTTACTCTGTTCAGAATTTTATCAGCTGGTATTGTTACCCAAGTAATACTGTTCAAAAATGAGGAGGCTTGTCTCAATACTACCTGCAATAATCATGGGCCAGCTATAATGAGACTACAGGGCGGCACGGTAGCACAGTGGTTAGCACTGCTGCTTCACAGCTCCAGGGACCTGGGTTTGATTCCCGGCTTGGGTCACTATCTGTTTGGAGTTTGCACATTTCCCTCGTGTCTGTGTGGGTTTCCTCCGGGTGCTCCGGTTTCCTCCCACAGTCCAAAGATGTGCGGGTTAGGTTGATTGGCCAGGTTAAAAATGACCCCTTAGAATCCTGAGATGCGTAGGTTAGAGGGATTAGCGGGTAAATATGTGGGGGTAGGGCCTGGGTGGGATTGTGGTCGGTGCAGACTCGGTGGGCCGAATGGCCTCCTTCTGCACTGTAGGGTTTCAATGATTTCTATGATTACAAATTAAAACACTGAAAAGTGATTAGATATTTGTGAATGAGTTAATCAGGCAACAAAAAAAAAGGAATTTCATTAAAAATAATTTGCGGGAACTTTTGCAAGCTCCATAAAACCAGACTTCCCTTTTATTGTTACTAACTCTATTAGAAATGATGCCTGGAATTCTCTAGCCATTCACATCCCGCCGCCTCTGCCAGCGAGTATGCAGAATTTGGCACTCAGCCAAATCTCTGTTCACTGCAGTGGGATCAGAGAATCCCGCTGGCGTGAATGGCTGGAGAATCCTGCCCTATATTTTATATTTTACATGGACTTTAGCAAGGCCTTTGACAAGATACCCCATGGAAGGTTGTTGCATAAGGTTAAAGCTGACGGGATCCAGGGTGAGGTAGCTAAATGGATACAAAATTGGCTTGATGACAGAAACCAGAGGGTGGTTATAGAGGGTTGTTTTTCAAACTGGAGACCTGTGACCAGCGGTGTGCCTCAGGGATCAGTGCTGGGTCCACTGTTATTTGTCATTTATATTAATAATTTGGATGAGAATATAGGAGGCATGGTTAGTAAGTTTGCAGATGACACTAAAATTGGTGGCATAGTGGACAGTGAAGAAGGTTATCTCGGATTGCAACAGGATTTTGATCAATTGGACCAGTGGGCTGACGAATGGCAGATGGAGTTTAATTTAGATAAATGCGAGGTGATGCATTTTGGTAGATTGAACCAGGGCAGGACTTACTCAGTTAATGGTCGGGCGTTGGGGAGAGTTACAGAACAAAGAGATCTAGGGGTACATGTTCATAGCTCCTTGAAAGTGGAGTCACAGGTGGACAGAGTGGTGAAGAAGGCTTTCAGCATGCTTGGTTTTATTGGTCAGAACATTGAACACAGGAGTTGGGACGTCTTGTTGAAGTTGTACAAGACATAGGGTGACAGTTCTGGTCACCTTATTATAGAAAGGATATTATTAAACTAGAAAGAGTGCAGAAGAGATTTACTAGGATGCTACCGGGACTTGATGGTTTGAGTTACAAGGAGATGCTGGATAGACTGGGACATTGTTCTCTGGAGCGTAGGAGGCTGAGGGGTGATCTTACAGAGGTCTATAAAATAATGAGGGGAATAGATCATCTATAAGACCATAAGACATAGGAGCGGAAGTAAGGCCATTCGGCCCATCGAGTCCACTCCACCATTCAATCATGGTTGATTTCAACTCCATTTACCCGCTCTCTCCCCATAGCCCTTAATTCCTCGAGAAATCAAGAATTTATCAATTTCTGTCTTGAAGACGCTCAACGTCTCGGCCTCCACAGCCCTCTGTGGCAATGAATTCCACAGACCCACCACTCTCTGGCTGAAGAAATTTCTCCTCATCTCTGTTCTAAAGTGACTCCCTTTTATTCTAAGGCTGTGCCCCCGCGTCCTAGTCTCCCCTGTTAATGGAAACAACTTCCCTACGTCCATCCTATCTAAGCCGTTCATTATCTTGTAAGTTTCTATCAGATCTCCCCTCAACCTCCTAAACTCCAATGAATATAATCCCACGATCCTCAGACGTTCATCGTATGTCAGGCCTACCATTCCTGGGATCATCCGTGTGAATCTCCGCTGGACCCGCTCCAGTGCCAGTATGTCCTTCCTGAGGTGTGGGGCTAGATAGTCAATATCTTTTCCCAAAGGTAGGGGAGTCTAAAACTAGAGATCATAGGTTTAAGGTGAGAGGGGAGAGATACAAAAGGGTCCAGAAGGGCATTTGTTTCACACAGAGGGTGGTGAGTGTCTGGAACAAGCTGCCAGAGGTAGTAATAGAGGCGGGTACACTTTTTGTCTTTTGAAAAGCATTTGGACAGTTACATGGGTATGATGGGTATAGAGGGATATGGGCCAAATACAGGCAATTGGGACTAGCTTAGGGATTTAATAAAAAAGAGCGGCATGGACAAGTTGGGCCGAAGGGCCTGTTTCCATGCTGTAAATCTCTATGACTCTATGACTTTATATTTCTTTTGTTAGTGAGTATATAATGCACCTAAAACATTTTTGTCTGCACAGAATACTTAGGCATCAGGTTTCTATCACAGTGTTGTCACTCTTTAAGTAAGCCCAATTGTTGCAATTATAGAGTCATAGTCATTGAGGTTTACAGCTTGGAAAGAGGCCTTTTGGCCCAACTTGTCCATGCCGCCCTTTTTTTTTAAACCCCTAAGCCATTCCCAATTGCCCACATTTGGTCCATATCCTTCCATACCCATCTTACCCATGTAACTGTCTAAATGCTTTTTAAAAGGCAAAATTGTACCCACCTCTACTACTACCTCTGGCAGCTCGTTCCAGACACTCAACACCCTCTGTGAAAAAATTGCCCCTCTGGACCCTTTTGTATCTCTCCCCTCTCACCTTAAACCTATGCCCTCTAGTTTTAGACTCCCTACCTTTTAGATTTTGTTAAGTGTCCTTGTAGTCCCCATCATTACTGTTTGTTGCCTGAATTCTTCTTTTACACAAATTATCAAATCTTATGCAGCACTGCTTTCTGAGATACAGAATTCGATTTTTGCCTTTATCACCTAGCATCATGCATCACTGGAGCGACGAGCAGACAGAAAAAAAAAATGGGCAGCAAGGATCGCATGCCAGCTACAGACCTCCTGCCTGTTTCTTTAGTTAATTCCAATGGAAGGAATATCAAGCAAGTTCTATTACCTGCACGTGATGGTCCATGTCGGAATTTACTTCGTCCTCCTTCCAAGTGACAGCTGACACTTGGACATAGAAAGAGAAAATGTTACCCTATGCAGTCAATTTATTTGCAGGTTGAAAAGGTGGCAGGCTGCAAAAGCAGAGCAAGCTCTCAGTGTGGAAATACTGCTGGAGCCGAGGCAACAGAGTCGTTTCTTTATGTCACTTATGATTCCAGAAGGAATGCTGCAAACTGTGTTCGTCAAGATGGAAAAGGAAACCATTCAAGGGCATAAAAACATTAACTGCTAAGTCAGAAAAATGTGTAGTTCAACATCACAGGGCGACATAAACTGCAATTTATCATGCTGCAACTCACTGCAAAATTGTTCAAAATGCTGCTTTAAATGTTTAAGACAATAGTAACAGACACAGAGTTCTCAGCCTGCATCTACTGGGATCAAACTATAATCTTTCTTTATTACATCTAATATTTCCAGCACCTTCACTATTTTGTTTTTTATGTCACTGATGTCAATTTTGATTCAGATCTGACTCCAGACCTCATTACAGCCTTGGTTCAAAGTCGGACACAGGAACGGAGTTCCACAGGGAAGGTAAAAAAATCAGAGTATTCCACACACATTCCTTCATCACACCAATAAATGCCCTTTTAAGTCAGCAAATATTTCTGCTACACATTTTTCAACATTCTCCAAGATATTTGGCATACAATGGCAATTAGATAGCAAGTTACAATTGTTTTCAGGATATGTATTTGCTAAATATCTCAATATCCCCTTCAAATCCATTCCAATGTAATCTTCTGTGCTTTCAATTTCATTCCAAATGTATGGATAATTCTAATGGTGTCTGGTACGAAAGAGTGAGGAGGAAGAACAGTGAAGTGGGTGCGTTGCAATACATTAGGTATGTGTCAATGTGGGGACTTGGACACAAAAGTCAGGACACAAACTGAAGCAGCTGTGGAACTGGCTGCTGTTGTGGTCACACAAAGAGCATGGTGGCTTCTTCTACAGAAGGTGTCTGGTAGTGCCAATCATTGCTCATGCATGCTCGTCATTGGTGTTGGAAGCCAAGGTCTGGCTGGAATTCTTAATCAATTACTCAATCAGGAACAACAGTGATGTTCATTGCATCAATATGCCAAAGGAACAGTTGTCAAAATTACCCATGTTCCTCACAAATGATAGGAGATTTATTTGCTGAGTATTAAACCGTCTGTTTGCTATCAATGTGCAATGCAAAGGGATGCCAATTAGTAATTTTAAAGCGGATGACCTTTTCCTCAAGTCAATATTTTCTAATAATATTCTGCAATTAATATTTTTAATGTCTCTTTGTTCTTTCAAAGTTTGCCAACAGAATGAATAGCTCCTGAAAACCAGAAGTCAACTCAATCAAAAATTCTAAATGGGGGCAAGGCCAATTTTGATGCTATCAGGCAGGAACTTTCAAAAGTTAATTGGGGGAGTCTGTGGGAAGGCAAAGGGGCGTCTGGTAAGTGAGAGGCTTTCAAAAGTGTGTTAACCAGGGTTCAGGGTAAGCACATTCCTTAGAGTGAAAGGCAAGGCTGGCAGAAGTAGGGAACCCTGGATGACTTGGGATATCGAGGCCCTGGTCGAGAAGTAGGAGACACATGACATGCATAGGCAGCTGGGATCAAGTGAATCCCTTGAAGTGTATACGGGGTATAGGAATAGGTTCAAGAGAGAAATCAGGAGGGCAAAAAGGGGAAACGAGATTGTTTTGACAGATAAGGCAAAGGAGAATCCGAAGAGCTTCTACAAATACATAAAGGGCAAAAACGTAAAAGGGAGAGAGTAGGGTCTCTTAAGGATCAACAAGGTCATCTATGTGCAGATCCACAAGAGATGGGCGAGATCCTAAATGAATATTTCTCATCAGTATTTACTGTTGAGAAAAGCATGGATGTTAGGGAACTTGGGGAAATAAATAGTGATGTCTTGAGGAATGTACATATTATAGAGAAAGAGGTGCTGGAAGTCTTAAAGCGCATCAAGGTAGATAAATTCCCGGGACCTGAAGAAGTGTATCCCACGACATTGTGGGAGGCTAGGGAGGAAATTTCGGGTCCCCTAGCCGAGATATTTGAATCATTGATAGTCACGGGTGAGGTGTCTGAAGATTGGAGGATGGCAAATGTTCTGCCTTTGTTTAAAAAGGGCTGCAGGGAAAAGCCTGAGAACTACAGGCCAGTGAGCTTCACATCTGTGGCGGGTAAATTGTTGGAAGGTATTTTGAGAGATAGGATCTTCAGGCACTGGTTAGGGACAGTCAGCATGGCTTTGTGAGCGGAAAATCATGTCTCAGAAATTTGATTGAGTTTTTTGAAGGGGTAACCAAGAAGGGCAGTGCAGTTGATGTTGTCTACATGGACTTTAGCAAGGCCTTTGACAAGTTTCCGCATGGTAGGTTGTTGCATCAGGTTAAATCTCACGGGATCCAGGGTGAGGTATCTAAATGGATACAAAATTGGCTTCTTGACAGAGCCAGAGGGTGGTTGTAGAGGGTTGTTTTTCAAACTGGAGGCCTGTGACCAGCGGTGTGCCTCAGGGATCAGTGCTGGGTCCACTGTTATTTGTCATTTATATTAATGATTTGGATGAGAATATAGGAGGCATGGTTAGTAAGTTTGCAAATGACACCAAGATTGGTGGTGTAGTGGATAGTGAAGAAAGTTATCTCCGATTGCAAAAGGATCTTGATCAATTGGGCTAGTGGAATGGCAGATGGAGTTTAATTTAGATAAATGCAAGGTGATGCATTTTGGTAGATTGAACCAGGGCAGGACTTACTCAGTTAATGGTAGGGCGTTGGGGAGAGTTACAGAACAAAGAGATCATGGGGTACATGTTCATAGCTCCTTGAAAGTGGAGTCACAGGTGGACAGAGTGGTGAAGAAGGCATTCAGCATGTTGGTTTCATTGGTCAGAACATTGAATACAGGAGTTGGGACGTCTTATTAAAGTTGTACAAGACATTGTTAAGGCCATACTTGGAGTACTGTGTACAGTTCTGGTCACCCTATTATAGAAAGGATATTATTAAACTAGAAAGAGTGCAGAAAAGATTTACTAGGATGCTACTGGGACTTGATGGCTTGAGTTCTAAGGAGAGGCTGGATAGACTGGGACTTTTTTCTCTGGAGCATGGAAGGCTGAGGGGTGATCTTATAGAGCTCTATAAAATAATGAGGGGCATAGATCAGCTAGATAGTCAATACCTTTTCCCAAAGATAGGGAAGTCTAAAACTAGAGGGCATAGGTTTAAGGTGAGAGGGGAGAGATACAAAAGTGTCCAGAGGGGCAATTTCTTCATGCAAAGGGTGGTGAGTGTCTGGAACAAGCTCCCAGAGGTAGTAGTAGAGGCTGGTACAATTTTGGTCTTTTAAAAAGCATTTAGACAGTTACATGGGTAAGATGGGTATAGAGGGATATGGGCCAAATGTGGACAATTGGGATTAGTTTAGGTGCTTAAAAAAAAAAGGGTGGCATGGACAAGTTGGGCTGAAGGGCCTGTTTCCATGCTGTAAACCTCTATGACTATAATCAGTTTCAGAAATGTCATTTATTCAAAATATTACGTCTCTACTAAGTTTCAAATACATTCAGGGAAAGGAAGCGTAGGAATACTTGGCCATCTGACTATAAATTTACTTTAAAACAAATAGATGAGTAATTTCCCTCTCTGAAAAATTCCAAAGCTACTCATTGTCTGATCACAAACAAAAAAAGTCTAAAGTATGATCTTCCAAGTTCATCTTAACATTTCCTCTCATCTATTTGACGGAGGGGGACCGGTGGATGTGGTGTTTTTGGATTTCCAAAAGGCGTTTGATAAGGTGCCTCACAAAAGGTTGCTGAAGAAGATTGGGTCACACGGAGTTGGGGGTAGGGTGTTAGTGTGGATTGGGGATTGGCTATCCGACAGGAAGCAGAGAGTCGGAATAAATGGGTGCTTTTCTGGTTGGCAGATGGTAACTAGTGGCGTGCCGCAGGGATCGGTACTGGGGTCTCAACTATTTACCATTTATATAGACGATCTGGAGGAGGGGACTGAGTGTAGGGTAACAAAGTTTGCAGACGACACAAAGATAAGTGGAAAAGTGAATCGTGTGGAGGGCGTAGAAGGTCTGCAGAGAGATTTGGACAGGCTGAGTGAGTGGGCGAGGATCTGGCAGATGGAGTATAACGTTAACAAATGCGAGGTTATTCACTTTGGAAGAAATAATAGCAAATTGGATTATTATCTAAATGGAAATAAATTACAGCATGCTGCCGTGCAAAGGGAGCTGGGGGTCCTTGTGCATGAGACGCAAAAACCCAGTCTGCAGGTGCAACAGGTGATCAAGGCGGCAAATGGGATGTTGGCCTATATCGCAAAGGGGATAGAATATAAAAGCAGAGATGTCTTGCTGCATCTGGTGTTTGAGGAGTGTGAGTGAGGTGCGACGGCAAAGTCTCTCAGTGTAGTCTGTGTTATAGGTTGACCTGAGTGGGTTCGTGATCCATAGTCCTTTCAGTATCTTGTCTGCTTTCTTGCATGTTTGTAGAAACTTGATGTCTGTGTCAATATGCGCGATCTTCTTGGAGATCCTCTCCACTTGGAGCCGGCAGTTTGCGGTGTCGATGGTAGTCATGATGTGGAGATGCCGGTGTTGGGGAGATGCCACCGGCGTTGCCAGCGTCCAACGCCGGCATCTCCACATCATTGCTGCATCTGTACAGGGCATTGGTGAGGCCGCAGCTGGTATACTGTGTGCAGTATTGGTCCCCTTATTTGCGGAAGGATATATTGGCCTTGGAGGGAGTGCAGAGAAGGTTCACCAGGTTGATACCAGAGATGAGGGGTGTTGATTATGAGGAGAGACTGAGCAGTTTGGGTTTGTACTCGTTGGAATTTAGAAGGCTGAGGGGGATCTTATAGAGACTTATAAGATAATGAAGGGGCTGGATAGGGTAGAGGTGGAGAGATTCTTTCCACTTAGAAAGGAAGCTAGAACTAGAGGGCACAGCCTCAAAATAAAGGGGGGGTCAGTTTAGGACAGAGTTGAGGAGGAACTTCTTCTCTCAGAGGGTGGTGAATCTCTGGAATTCTCGGCCCACTGAAGTGGTGGAGGCTACCTTGCTGAATATGTTTAAATCACGGATAGATGGATTCCTGATCGGTAAGGGAATTAGGGGTTATAGGGATCAGGCGGGTAAGTGGAACTGATCCACTTCAGATCAGCCATGATCTTATTGAATGGCGGGGCAGGCTCGAGGGGCTAGATGGCCTACTCTTGCTCCTATTTCTTATGTTCTTATTTGGGAACTTGTCAAGACAGTCTCCAATTATGAATTAGAAATAGTTCAGAGAATAGCACTGTGTAATACAGAAGATAAAATACATTAAAAAAAGACTGTTGAAGGCTGAAACTTTAATTTCTTACTCTTATCTTCCAACTCCTTGGAATAGTGCGACACGAACGGAAAAAATAAGAAGGCCTAGTGTATAGCAATGACACGGGAGAAAGGTCTAAAGTTGTTTAACTCAATGTTGAGTCCTGAGGGCTGTAATGTGTCGAACTGGAAGATGAGATGCTGTAATGTGTCTATTTGGACGATGAGATGCTGCTTCTCCAGTTTGCATTGGGCTTCACTGGAGCAATGCTGCAGGCCAAGGACTGATATGTGGGCATGAGAGCAAGATGCTGAGTTGAAATGGCAAGCGACAAGAAGGTTGGAGTCATGCTTGTGAACTGAGCGAAGGTGTTCCACAAAGCGGTCACTCAGTCTGTGTTTAATCTCCCCAATGTAGTGCACACCGCGTTGGGAGCAGTAAACACAGAGTAGATCTTTCCTTTAGTTCTAATCGTTTTCCTAGTATCCTTTCCCTAATGATCATTTTAAATTCCTCCCAGCCTTTTACCTCTTGATTTTCAGGTTTTCTTTTGTGACTTCTGCAGTGAAGACTGATGCAAAATATCTGTTCAATGCTTCCACCATTTCCTTGCTTCAAGTTATTAATTCTTCAATTTTACCCTCTTAAGGACCAATGCTACTTTACTCTTTTCCTTTTTAAATTCTTACAGAAACTGTTATGTTTTCTTATATTCCTAGCTAGCTTTCCCTCATCTCTCCCTCTGAATTAATTATATAGACATTCTTTGCCAATTTCTAAAATGTGTCCAATCAAATTTGATCTACCACTAATCTTTGCAATGTTTGGCACTATCTTCCTTAGTTATACATAGTGCATCCTTTTCCTAGAGTTCTTCTTTCTCAGTGGAATACATTTTTGCTGAGAGTTATTTTTGAATGAAGAAATCATTCCAGTTAATTTTTCAATTTTAAATTGCTGGATTTCCTTAAATATCTGCCACTGTTTCTTTTCACCTATTTCCCCAGTTCACTTTGCCCTCATACTTCTGTAAATGGCCTTTATTTAAGTTTAAGACACTATTCTTAGACCCACATTTCTCACCTTCAAGCTGAATGCAAAATTCAATCATGGTTATACCTGGATACCTCGAGGCTCCTTTACCATAAGTCATTAATTGAATCTGTTTCATTGTACACTACCAAGTCCAAAATAGCCACAAAGTGGTGCCAAAAAACAATTAACTCATCCTCCAGCCAACCTTTGTCAATCGGATTTGTCCAATGTGTGTGTGGAGTAAAACCTCACATGATTGTTGCCATATCTTTTTTTCTAGCCACCATTATTTCCTCCTGCATGCTTCTCCATAGTAACTGCCCTACGAACTGATATTTCTTATCTCTACCCAAATTGATTCTACATCTTGATCTTTAGAACCAAGGCCATCTCTCACTATTGTATTATCATCCTTAATTGACAGAGCTACCCTACCACCTTGTCCTTCTGAAAAATCATTTACCTTTGAATATTCAGATCCCAGCCTTGGTCACCCTGCAGCCACGCCTCTGTGAAGCTATCAGATCACACATATTAATTTTTATTTGAGCTGACAATTCATCTGTTTTGTTACAAGTGCTATGGGTATTCAGATATTGACCCTTTAGTTCAGTCTTTTCTCTCCGTTCAAAGTGAAAGATATTGTATTCTAATATCTGCTTTTACTTATTAAATATCTTGATCTGATAACCTGTAGTGCACTTTCGGATTGCCTCCTACAAATGGTGCTGAACAGTCAATCATATTTCTATAACCTATTAAAGGATAGCAACTTAAAATGAGCACAAACACAGGTAAAATATACACCCAACAAGATGCCAATCACTAACTATTTTGCATCACAGATTGGAGTTTGTTTTTAAGTATGAATTGCACCTTTCCATTGATAAATTGTTATTTGCTTTTCAAGTGTCTAAGCTTCAACATTTTTGAATGAAGAAATCATTCCAGTTAATTTTTCAATTTTATATTGCTGGATTTTTTATACATTAAAATGAAATATCTGAGGGCTAAAAAATCACTTTTAAAAACACTCCTGTCTGAATCGCAGCAATGTGCAAAATAAAGCTCCTTTTAATTTTGTCCAACAGTGTCTCACACAATTCCCCACCTGCATAAGAGCACTCTCTAGTGTATTAGTGTGACATCAGTCCCATGTTAGGAATTCTTGCGGCTTGTCTGAGTAACACAGCCAATTCAGTTTCAATCTAGAGTCAGGGGAACCAGCTTCTTGGTTCTGTAGCATTTCTTTTTTTTTTATCTCTGAAGCCAGGAGGATCTGGATAAGAGAGCATTCTGATTTTGCTGAAGTATATAGTCCAGGTTATCTGTAAAATAGGATTCCCAGGGTAGCAAGTTGCACTTGAATTCCAAAAAATGTGAGTAATGAACCCCTAAAGCAATTCTGTAGGCTCTGCGAGCATTGAGGTCATACCAGCAAGATTAAAATGGTGGCACTGCTTGGTGGATAACTTGTAGCCATGTACTTAACAAACCATGACCTTATTACTTCAGGCCACTGCAGGTACACGCTAATGCCCCTCAGGCCAGACAGATATCCTGGATTCATGCTGAAGCTGGTTTTGTTACACAGAAAACATCACGTATTTTGCTCTTTTGTGGAGTTTTGCTTATGAAGATGTACCATTGCAAAGATTTGCCATCCTTTTATGTTATCTGAACACCTGAAATGACATTTGAACCAATGCACTAGAAACACAGCTGGCATTGGTGTTAATTTCTCAACTCAAGAGTCGAGCAACAATTCAACAATAAACAGAATCTCCAAGTCAGATTATCCTTCTTCTGGACAGTGGGAAGAACTCAAATTTAAATGGAGAGTTAAAAAAAAAGATTAGATTATTAGGATTGCATTGTGAAGCACTAAACTCATCTTCCCAAAATGGATAAAGTCATTTAGAAATCTTTCATATGGCAAATTGGTAACATTTGCATAACATGTTCATTAATCATACAAAGTTTCTTTCCCCCTGACTGTTATTATTGAGCACTAAAACTTTTCATAGTGACTGATAACATGCCTGTGCAAAACTGACAGCAACATTTAAAGACTTCCTCTACTCACTAAGCCACATCATATGCTTTACACTGGCCTAATTAAACCCCTTGACAAACTTAACGATTCTGAAATTTTTAACCTTGTAACTGGAAGTTGCTGCCTACCTTCGTGTAATACAAAAATAATAGTAAGTCGTTGGATACCCACTAATTTCTAACAAGCGTGAGTTCATGGTCCTTCTCGAGTATGTGATGGCTTGATATCCAGTAAGCAGTGCAGGGGAGAACAGGATAAATCAAGTTTAATAACTCTGCTCCTAATTGTTCCCCCAATGCTCAACTCTAATTACTCAGAGAACTCTCTCGACTGTCACCTGATATTAAGTTGTTGGAAGCTGAGCGTGGAACAGTGAGATAATCAATAAACATTTAGTGGGCAAAGGGATGAAGATCCTGCTTTACAGTGGGAAACTGCAGCACCCAAAGCCCTTCTGCTCATGATAAAGCCTGTGGGATAGCCAGAGTGATTGCAAAGCAATAATCCTAGGCACTGTTTTAAGGTTCTGAGACCTTCAGGCAATTGTAAGTTAGAAAGGAAAAGGTGAACACGGTCATCCTAATTACAGCCCACTTTCACACATTTCACACATTAGCAAAGACAGGCCAATTAGGTGGAGAAAAAGATAAGGAAAGTTTTATTTGTATACTAATTAAACCCTGATGAAATTAAACTAAAAATGTACTGCCTGGTAATTGTGTGTCTGAGAGAGGTCAATATAGCTACACTTATCTGAACTGCACACAGTATTGGAATATCACAGCTTAATCCAAGAGAACACAATTGCTGCACCAAGAATCATAAGAAAATTATATAAGCTAATTATGTAAGTTGAGGGTGTTACAATTTTGCCTTATTTACAGTATTACAACCACAGCAGAGAATGCTTTCCATCATAACAGGCCCAATTAGAAAAAGATAAGGAAAATTTTGTTCATAAATAGATATGTAAAATTCCACATAATATTCACATAATTTAATGTTAACTTTGAAAACTGTGATCATCTGAACCATAATTTCAGTAATGTTTCAAAGCATTTCTTCCATGCAAAGACAGACTAATGTTAATCATGTTTCTGTAGATTTATCAAAACGCACATAGGTCTGTCTAAATAGGTGGCTTATCTACTTTTAAATCAGGCTGAACATTAGTGAGTTCAGGTTTGTTTTGCTTTCAACCTTATTACATCAGTTTCCAAACTGACATAAGTAGCCCTAAGGCACATTAGAGACTGTAACTTCCTACACGTATGACTTGATTACAGAAGTATAGCATTAAGTAATGAGACAGGGTGAGAGTTACAATTTTGACAAAGTGTATTTCAACCAACATAGGAAGTTTAGATTCAGAAGACTGGATTACACAGGATTCTATCACATTGTTCTTCTTGGTAGTACAACATTATTTTCTGCAGTAAATGTTCTTCCATCTCCAGTACCCGGGTTGGAATCCTGTTCACAATAGCAAAATAAGATTTCTTTTGCCTCTATTCCAAAGTGAATAAAGTTTTGTGCAGTCTCAACCCAGCTTCTGATGTGGGGCAAGAATGTTATAGGGCATCGCAGTGGTTAGCATTGCTGCCTCACAATGCCACGGACCTGGGTTCAACTCCGGCCTTGGGTGACTATCTGTGTGGAGTTTGCACATTCTACCCATGTCTGCATGGGTTTCCTCCTGGTGTTCCAGTTTCCTCCCACATTGCAAAGATGTGCAGGTTAGGTTGATTGGCCATGATAATTTGCCATTTAGTGTCAGGCAGATTAGCAGGGTAAATATGTGGGGTTATGGGGTGGAATTGTTGTTGATGCAGGCTTGATGGGCTTATTGGCTATGATTCTATGCCATACTGTAGTAAAATTAATGCATTTCTCCTGGTTTGGCTAATGCTAAGTTGGAGGGTGTGCTTCTTGTTTGTGTTTATTCCTTTTGGGCGCACAGTGGTTAGCACTACTGCCTCTCAGCGCCAGGGACTCGGATTCGATTCTCAGCTTGGGTGACTGTCTGTGCGGTGTCTGCGTGGGTTTCCTCCGGGTGCTCCGGTTTCCTCCCACAGTCCAAAGATGTACAGGTTAGGTGGATCGACCATGCTAAATTGCCCCTTAGTGGCAGGGGGACTAGCTAGGGTAAATGCATGGGGTTATGCAAATAGGGCCTGGGTGGGATTGTGGTCGGTGCAGACTCGATGGGCCAAATGGCCTCCTTTTGCATGATAGGATTGTGTGTGTGCAGAAACTAGCATGCTAACTCCTGCTGCTTTCATAATCCATTTTTACTGTTAGTTTAATATCTCTTGTGCACCAACCAGATTTCAACAAGAACAATATAAATGTGCTGCTAGCAAGGCAGCGCAATAAGTTTTCTTGCGTCAGTGATGCTGTACACTAGCTGCAGTTCATAATTAATTGGTGCAAAGTTTCATGAGAAATGTAAATGCTTGTGTTGCAAACTGCTGGCTTTAACAATTATTAGTCTATTGGAAAAGAGATAGATAATTCTGGGTACGTTTCATACATTTGAAAATACTGATCAATAGCTGTTGTGCAAAGAGTTGTAGGATCATGAGGAGCTATTTTTCCTGGAGTTCCCGCTAGGATATGCTGGCTTCACAATGCACACAATTTGGGCCAAATCAGTGTTAAAAAATGTCAATGTGTAAATTACATCCAGCGCAAATTGAGTTTCTATGATCTTTTGCCCTAGTTTTAAAAATATGCTGGAAAACAGCCCTGCCCACAAAGCTGGCCCTGCCCACGGCTGAATTAATCACGTTGGCAAATTTCCACTAATTATGCCCCTTTGCAAGCCAACAAAGAGGCTCTTAAAATCGAGCATTTATTTTCTTTTCGGCACACAGGCACCTTTTAAAAACTTTTCAAAGTAAAAAAAATATTTGATATGCTAACAAACTGATGAACGCACAGTAACAAAGTTAGTAAATGATTAAATTTTAAAAAGCTACGGTTACTTTCAGCTATTTAAAATCAGGTTATTCACAGGTGAATGAGTAGACATGCTAATTAAAAATTCTCATTTTTGCCTTGGAGCAGAAACTTGAGCAAAGATTTTCAATCGGAGAAAGTAGTGCAATTTTGAGCGATCAGATTTCTGATCATGCCCAAAGCAGAAACTCTACCACATTAGGTGTAAATAGCCTTTTATGCATTTCCCCAGGGCTGCCGATATTCTGCAAGATTTACAAGAGATCAAGAGAACCCTGCAAAGATGCTATCTTCAGACATCTTGCACATCAACTTGTTGCGAATTCTGAGCATTCGAATGGTAAGCGATAAAAATTAAGTGCCTGCACTTTCAAAATACAACTGTTAATTCAGATTCTTTTCCTGGACTGTCACTCAGAATTATCTAAAGTATAACAAGCCTTGTAAACTAGTAGAAGTGTTCTGATTCAGTACTACATGCATTTCAGAACATTGAAATTATCCCTGGCAGTGTCTCGGGTTTTATTATACTGTTTTGGGTTAAATAAATTTATTTTCTAGCGATTAAAGTGATTGACAAAGCCTATGGGTGCATGCCTCAGCATTATTGGCTAAATGCAATGAATGATATGCCACTGAATCAGACAGACAAGGAACATCTTGCTGAGTTAATCAATATTAGGCAGGCAGTAGCTGGGCACCACAGCTGGCCTTCTAGTCCCAGGGTAGAGAGAGAAATCAGACAAGGTTTCTTTTGTTCACCATCCAGCAGCCCCGCCTGGAAAATGCAGGTTTGCAACTGCCAATTGAGGACAAATTTGAGCTTAAATGTGCCATCAATTGCTGAATGGACGCCTGATAATCACTGTCTGAGTGCACATATTAACAACAGACACTTTGCTGAAAGAGTGGAAGATGCAGCTTCACAAAATCATAGCAGAGTGTGAGTCAACATCCTCTGGAAAGGAGTGGGGGGGGGGGGGGGGGGGGGTGGAGGGCAAGGAGGGGGAAGTGCGTGCGATGAGGGGTATGTGTGAGGTGTGAGAGGCCAGGTGTGCGGGGGGGGGAATTGTGCAGGAGAATAGTGGGGCTGAAGAAGAGGGAGAAAAGTGTGATGGTAGGGAAAGAGAAGAGGCTTAAATGGAAAGAAGGTGAGGATAGATGGTTAATGGAGAGCGAGAGGAGACGAAAGATGAGAGGGGAGAGGGGTAGAGGAGGGAATTTGTAAAAACACATTTTACATTTCTCTAAAGTTATGCTCCTGAAATATCGACATTATTCAGTAACATGTAGATTAGAGTTTGTAAAAATGCTGTCCGACATATGAAAGATTATCAGGACGTGCACCCTGAGAAAACAGTGACATGACAATGTTGACTGCTGCAAAATCAAAGAGGATATCCCACAGCGCACTGTTAAATCTCAAGATCATCTCCAGAGGAAACAAATCTATGTAGCTCTTCTTCAAAAGACTATCTTTGCATTTCACAGTGTTCTGGAGGATGTCCTGCTTCTTCACCCCTATCAACTTTCAAAAAGTCTTCTTAAGCAGATACTGCATGTAACCAACATAAACTTTGTAAAGCAGTGGTATACAGGCAGAAACTAAAGCAGCATTAAGCACAACAGATGAAAAAGCATAACCCGTTAATTAATTAAGAAAAGCAAAATATTTACAAATCCCAATCTTTTGATTGCATTTTGCAGGAAAAGTGGTCTGAAAATACGACACGAAAGGGAAACATTAGGTGAATTAAACAGTTTCTTCTAATAACAAACAAAATAGCTCAAATTCAGAGGGTATTATGCCTTAGACAAAAAGGTGCCAGCGCTCTAAGTACAGAAGTCTAGCTCTCATATCCAGCACCTACTACTTTTACTGGGGATGGGGGAGGGGGATTGGGCATGTTTTACACATCCACAGTTAACGGAGGCAATGGCATATTCAAAAGTGAAGCTGCCTTCATTCAGAAGGAATTTTCTCACTGAGATTTCTGAAAAATGACTTGTGGGATTTACAAATTTGAGGGGATGGCCCAAACATACCAGAGTTCTTTGGAGAGGTCGGGTACCCTTTTGGGATTAAGAGTAGACACTAATGTGCAAGAAGGTGGAAGAGTTATGATGAACTGTCAAGCTGTCAAATCATTTAAATCCCCAATCTTTAAATTTTGAAATAAAAAAGTATGTCTCATTTGGAAAAAAATGGTGCTCACTATTTCAAATGCTTTTTGTTGACATAAGCCTGAGGGCCATCATGATAGGATTTGTACTGCTTGACTGCTTCCACAACCCATCAATATCACAGTGGGATGCTTGCAAGTTTAGTTTGATTGACAGCTTCAAGTAATTATAAAGTGATTAGCCGTCTGTGATGTGGGGCTATGAATACAAATACTTATTTTCATAAGGGATCAAGTACTTGAAGGGCTTTAAACGTCTTGAATTGGCTTTTATCAACGAGTGTTTTTGTTTATTCTAGCAAAGTCTGTAATAGATACTTAGAACATCATTTCACCTCAGCATGGCTCCAGAGTTCTGCCCCTGGTGCATAATGAGTGGGTTGGTATGGAAGGTGTAAGGGCAAAGTGCATAGTTTGGCATGACTTGACATAAGTTAGCAAATGTCTTATAAAGGACCATGGGAATGAGTGAGGGGATCATGGTTTGGTATGCCACTAAGTTTGCATAGGGGCTTTGGGGTGGGTGAAAGGGCAGAAGTTGGCATGGAGGGTAAGAGGGTTTGGCATGGATGGGGCATGCAGTGCATGTTGGGGTTGAGGGCGAGAGAGCCTTACTGCTTTTATTATAACTAGTCTTGACAGGGTCGATGTGCAGAGGATGTTTCCTGATGAAAAATCCAATTCTAGCGGGCCACTGTTCGAAAATAATGGGTCACCCATTGAGAACTGTGACAAGGAAGATTTCCTCTCTCAAATGGTAGGGAATCCTTGAAAATCTCTTCATCAAAAGGCGGAGGAAGCTGAGTCTTTAAGTTTTTTTTATGGCAGAAGTAGTGTGAAAATAGCTAAGTCCCCTGGGCTGGTTGGGATTTATCCTAGGATTCTCTGGGAGGCTCAGGAGTCTTTGGCTTTGATCTTTATGTCATCATTGTTTACAGGAATAGTGCCAGAAGACTGGAGGATAGCAAATGTTGTCCCCTTGTTCAAGAAGGGGAGTAGAGACAACCCTGGTAATTATAGACCAGTGAGCCTTACTTCTGTTGTGGGCAAAGTTTTGGAAAGGATTATAAGAGATAGGATTTATAATCACCTAGAAAGGAATAATTTGATTAGGGATAGTCACACGGTTTTTTGAAGGGTAGGTCGTGCCTCACAAACCTTATTGAGTTCTTTGAGAAGGTGACCAAAAAGAGGTGGATGAGGGTAAAGCAGTTGATGTGGTGTTTACGGATTTCAGTGAAGCGTTTGATAAGGTTCCCCATGGTAGGCTATTGCAGAAAAAACGGATGCATGGGATTGAGGGTGATTTAGCGGTTTGGATCAGAAATTGGCTAGCTGTAAGAAGACAGAGGGCTGGTTGATGGTAAATGTTCATCCTGGAGTTCAGTTACTAGTGGTGTACCGCAAGGATCTGTTTTGGGGCCACTGCTGTTTGTCATTTTTATAAATGACCTGGATGAGGGCGTAGAAGGATGGGTTAGTAAATTTGCAGATGACACTAAAGTCGGTGGAGTTGTGGACAGTGCGGAAGGATGTTGCAGGTTACAGAGGGACATAGATAAGCTGCAGAGCTGGGCTGAGAGGTGGCAAATGGGAGTTCAATGCGGAAAAGTGTGAGGTGATTCACTTTGGAAGGAGTAATAGGAATAGAGTACTGGGCTAATGGTAAGATACTTGGTAGTGTGGATGAGCAGAGAGATCTCGGTGTCCATGTGCATAGATCCCTGAAAGTTGGCACCCAGGTTAATAGAGTTGTTAAGAAGGCATACGGTGTGTTAGCTTTTATTGGTAGAGGGATTGAGTTTCGGAGCCATGAGGTCATGTTGCAGCTGTACAAAACTCTGGTGCGGCCGCACTTGGAGTATTGCATACAGTTCTGGTCGCCACATTATAGGAAGGATGTGGAAGCATTGGAAAGGGTGTGGAGGAGATTTACCAGGATGTTGCCTGGTATGGTGGGAAGGTCTTATGAGGAAAGGCTGAGTGACTGCAAAGCTGAAATGATGTTTGTCTAAAGGGTGGTGGTTGGATGATTCAGTGCCGGCAGCGTCACCCTCAGTACCTGTATTCAGTGTTGTAAGGTTCAATATCCTCAGGAGCAGGGAGGGAAGTATAGCTCTCTATCCCTCAATGAGGTTGAGACAGATACATTTACATTGTCCCTCCCCTTAAATGCCCTATACTGTGGCTTAGTTATCTGAGAGATCAATTCTGACAACGCTCACTCAGAACACGACAGAAGATACAGATATCAACATGAACAGGCTTCAAGGGCTGCAGCTTTTGAGCAAGAGCTTATGATGATCTCTCAAAACACCCACCTCAACACTCCCTTGCCCCCCAGTTTCAGTAATTCCCTTCCCTCCATCTTTCAGTGTACAATCACCAGAGCAGATTGCAACATGTCTCTCACATTTCAAGCATACTCACCTTCTCCTTTCCTCTCTCCAAACCATACAGTCGCACCATTCTCTTCTCACATACACCAGCTGCACGAGTCCCAACCCTTCTCACCACTCCTTTCTCACTTCTGTTTAAATTCATCACCTACTCTTCCCCACCTTGCTTCCTCCCCGCCTCTCAGCATTTGCACAATATGCACGAGCCCACACATCATTTAACTTTTTCAGAGTTTTTTTGCTTCTGAAGATTATATCCCTGCAGATTCCACAATTTTTCATAAATTACCTTTGTTCATTTTCAATATTCTAGACCATATGATAGCAGAATGCTAACTTCTTCCTGAAACAGTCTAATTGTGTCTTTTTTTAAAGAGCGAAATTAGCATATTTTGTACTTCTTCACTGCAAATCCCTGTATAGAAAAAGCAATTGGCTGAGTAATGTGGACACCTCTGCATTTATGATGAAACAGGTACACCACACATCTACAGTGGACTCTATTAAAGGCAGCAAAGTCAACGAGAAAGTTAAAGAGAGGACAAGATGGTTCTATGAAAGTGGTTAACTGCTTACCTTTACCGCCTCAGATAGGGTCTGATCCTTTTCTGCTTCTTCATGGGAATGTAATTCCAGTTGCAATCCTAATTCCTGCATCTGCTGTGCCTGTTCATTTAACAGCAGCTGGGCCTGTTGCTCTCTGAGCAAAGCATTATTCAGCTCTTCACAAATACTCCCAAACCTCTCAAATGGAACCATTTTCTGGGTCTACAAGAATAGATTTATGGAATTAGACACCAACTCACTTAATCTTTCTTCAAAGGCTATTTGGATTGTGTGACAAATGGCTACCACTAATAAACTATGACTGATTTTAAACCGACTGTTCTTCATTTGTACAACAAAATTGTTGATGGAGTTTCTAAAAATTCTGATTAATTTGCCATTATTGAGTTTTATTAATTAATCATTGCCATCAAATTGATCCTGAACAGAGAATGTTAACAAATCTAGTTGTGGGAAAGTGGTGGTGATTCAGAGCCAAGTCCATTCCGGGTATCCATCGGCATACATTTCCCACCAGGGCCATTAGGTAGTGATCAAGAGCACCTCCACCCTAAGCCAGGGTTGCAGAAACCAATTATCACATCCTTATAGTGATCTCAGCCAACTTCCCAAAACAGTGAATGAACCTGCGACGTTCACAGAATCGAGTCTGCACCGATTCTCCGAAAGAGCATCTCACCCAGGACCTCCCCTCCACCCTAACCCCATAACCCTACACATTTCCCATGGCCAATCCACCAACCTACACACCTTTGGACACTAAGGGGCAATTTGCCATGGCCAATCCATCTAACATGCACATCTTTGGAGTGAGGGAAGAAACCGGAGCACCCGGAGGAAAGCGATGCAGACTCAGGGAGAATGTGCAAACTCCACGCAGTCACCTAAAGGCTGGAATCGAATATGGGTCCCTGGCGCTGTGAGGCAGCAGTGCTAACCACTTTGCCACCGTGATGCCCCGTCTTGGCCCATAACATACATGATTGATATAATAATCATCACCATTAGGCAATGACATTTTCTGGTACGATCACTGTGGTTTATTTGTGGATCAGTACAGTCCCAAGGATAGAATCCAATTTATCCTTAATTATTCTCAAAATATAGATTGTGCAAGATGCAAGTAAAGATAATGTCCTTAAACAAGACCAAATATTCCAGAAAGTTATCAAATTATATCAACAACTGATACAGTAGTTTAGTGGTTATTTTACGCGACATCTAATCTAGGAAGCACAAATCAAATCCAACCATGGCAATTTGAGAATTTGAATTCCATTTCAACAATCTAGAAATTTAATAAAAGTAGCTACGTAGCTGGCTGATTCTTTAAAAAAACACAGGAAAGTGAGCCGCCAGTGATGTGTTAGTTATCAAAACACCTATTTACTAAATGGTGTCTCTGACTATTTTTGAACCCTCCTGAAATGGAATCTTCAAACCTGAAGATCTAGTATTCTATTCAGAAACCAGCAAAACAGAGGAGATGAGTATCAATGGATGCACGATTTGGCACTGTCTAATTCACAGTATCATAATTTTTATGGTTAGTAAATCAGGAGAAAACATACCAAATGGATTATTACGCCGGACCAAATGCTATCCTTATTTCAGAAATAAATGTACTGTGTTTTCCAAGGTACCGTGCACAATTTCAATTTACAGATTTGCATAACCACTTCAATGAATTCCTGTAGTAACCTTTTACAACTTCACTAAGTGACACTAAAATTAGCTTGTGTCTACTATTTAACAGTCGTCTATAATCTCTTTATAAAACTTAAAAATCAGAGCAGCATGTAAAGCCAATAAACTTGTGTCATTCAGGAGACATTTTAATGAAATCATTCTGTTAACTATTAACATTTAATCCAAGCTATATCTTTTTTGACTTTATATTAAACCTTTACAGTAAAACAAACTGTTTGTACTAATGACGGAGTCAGCACAAGTGGCACAAAGATGTCAATGCCATGAAAAAGAGACTTTTATATAACACAAACAATTTTAAGGGAGTGCAATGCTGGAAAGCTGGAAAACTGCCCAGAAATAAGATAGTTCCTATTTAACCTTGAGATTTCAAACAGCCCAATAACACACAAAGTGAAGAACTGTTCACCTTCATATTCTGCTTGAGGTCGCTCAGCTGCTGTTCAAGGGTCTGAGATTTCCCACTTTCTATTTTCAGTTCACTCATGTAGTTTTTAAGTTGCGTAAGCTCCATACGCAATGAGCGACGTTCGACTTCTGCTGCGTGCAGCCTCTGAGTAAACTCAAGGATCTGTTTCTTCAAAATTTCCACACAATGCTGGTAAAGAACAAAGCATTAAAAACTCAGACATTTCACTAAATTGGTTTAAATAATTAAAACAATATAAAACAAAATCTAGAAACAAACAAAAGTGGACTGAACTGTGTTAGTCCTGTATAATTGAAATAAATTACAGCCACCTTATCAATTGTAGTTGAGTTTTTAGGATACTGGAATTTATTGAGAAGTAGTACCTGCTTACCAGTCAAGTTGAGGTTCCTATAAACTAAACATTTTTATTATTGATAAACTTGCTTTCAATCCTGACCGATAATCATTTTAGTTGTTAACTGACCTTCACACAATAAAAAAAAATTATTTAGTAAGAAATGAGACGGATGTTACAGGAGAAGGGTTGTGTGTGTAGTTTAGGGTTGTTATTTCAGAGTAAAATTGGTGTGGCCCCACAATCAAAAGTGGTATAGAGTATCAAAAATATTTACTGCTACAAAAAGATTACCTTACAAGACTGTTTAAAGCAAACCTTGGATTTATTATACTTGGGATTAAAATCTGTTCCACTGCAATGAGATTGAGTTCTTTCACTTTGTGGTGCAAATCTACATATAATTTGGAGCCAAAACATATGCTGTTAATACATAGTTTATTTTAAATTCAACATTTCTAAGATTCAATTACAGGAAAATGGGGTTAAAGTAAATAGCTCACATGGAGGAGTAAGCATTGGCACATGCACAACCAGCTAATTTGCCTCCTTCTATACAGGAATGTCCATGAATGAGTAAAACTGATTCAAACATTTTGTTTGCTGAACAAGCACTATTTCTCAATAAATTCCAGCATCCTAAGAACAAAATCTGTCAGGTAATTTGAAATGAGGCAACAGGACTGATGTAAGCATTTCACTCATTTAAAATGTTGATGCCTGTACATTATTTCAGCAAAGAATCCATGTGTTGGCACACTTCAGGTTTAACAATATTAGTAGAAATGATCAGGTTGGTAAATGGATTCACCACTGAATTATTAGCATTACCTTTATAGGCATGGTAACCTGTAGTCCTTCCTTCCTTGCCTTGGCGTTGGCAGTGCACAGTCCACCACCCAGTATTTGTACCAATGACTTTTGATGCCCATATCCAAATTGTCTATTACACCAGAGTGGAACATTTTCCATCTCCACACTTAGTCTGTCCATGAGTTTTGTAAAGGAACCCTTAGCTGCATTTTCCGTTGAACGGATTGAAAGAAGGTGCTTTGGCTCTAAATAAAGAAATGAAAAAAATTACCCTGTGGAGTAATTTATTTTATTCAACCAAACTTATTTAGATATTCCCTTCAACTAGTTATTGAAAAAATAGATAAATAATCTATTTTACATGAAAACTATAACTCCACTAGATCTCTCAATTCCTGAAATCATGATATTTACGTCTGGAGTTAAGCTGTAATTTACCTTTTTATTCTAAGGCAATTAAAATTTTACTACTAGCACAATTACTTATTTCCCCAATGGAGTTTGGTAATTATCCTTCTCATATGATGGTTTTATGGCCTCAGTACAACAAACATGTTCTACTCACTGCTAGTTTTGTCAGGTTTATAATTAATAAATGTGTTTTGTGTAGATAAATGAAATTATCACTTGTTAGTGTGCCCCATTTACCCTAGATTTCCAAATGACTTCAAGGTTTAGGTAATGTCTTTTCCCCCTTTTTCAGATCTGCATTCCACAGAAAATCCTAATCCATCTGTAGCTATCCATACACTAAACTACAAACATAATTAAATTAAGATTTATACACATTCCATAGCACTGATGAAAAAAGCAGGTTTGAAACACAGTGTATAGGATGATCATATCAGAGTAAGACTGCCTCGCAACATATGAGGCTTGAAATGAACACCAGACTATTTGCCAAAAGCAAGTAATTAAAGCAGTAAACTCATCAAGTTTACTAATTACTGTATTCACTATTATAAGGTTGGTAAAGCAAGGTGTGATTGTTTCTTGCAGTGACTGTGACAGCAAGGTTACAAATTAAATTGGATAACGAAAATTATTTTGGTTAGTAAAGGTGTATTCTTTCATTAATAAAATAATTCAAACTATATCGCTATTCCTTCACTATCGCGAGGTCAAAATCCTGGAACTCCCTCCCTAACAGCACTGTGGGTGCATTTACACCATGGATTGCAGCGATTCAAGAAGGCAGCTCACAACCATCTTCTCAAGGGCAATAAATGCTGGCCTTGCCAGTGACGCCCAGATCCTATGAAGGAATAAATCAGAATCCCTAGTGCAGAAGGAGGCCATTCGGCCCATCGAGGCTGCACCCACAACAATCCCACCCAGGACCTATCCCCGTAACCCTACATATTTACCCTGACCCAAGGGCAATTTAGCATGGCCTATAAACCTAACCCATACATCTTTGGACTTTGGGAGGAAACTGGAGCACCCGAGGAAACCCACGCAGACACGGGGAAAACGTGCAAACATCCCACAGTCACCCCTGGCTGGAATGAAATCCGGATCCCTGACACTATGAGACAGCAGTGAAACAACTGTGCCACTGTTGCCACCTGTTACCAATGCAAAGCATTTCTAGTTAGTTTTAAAAAAGTATAATGTGATTGAAACAAGTTCATCTGTAACGGAAAGAAATTACGCTTGTTCGGTTTCTGTAACTATTTGCGGAAACTGCACAGTGTTTTACTAACAGGATCAGAAATCAATGCTTCCAGGTTGCTCCAAAACCAGGGAAAAGCCAATCCTGAACCAGCAATAAGCTGAGCAGTGGATATCAAATTGACTCTGGTGACGGAGGACAGGCTGAATTGTCCAAAAATGTAAATAGTTTCCATTTTTAAAAACATAGCAAAGGTGTTATATGACAGCTTTTCTCAATGCACTGGTTAGATCTTCAAGACACCAAATTGCATGATGCGCAAGTCACCGCCTGCCTTGATTTTTAGTGCTCACATTCCATGAAAAAAAGAGAGTTCGATCAGGATTTTAGGAAGGTAAATATTTTTGCACTACCTGATCATTAGCTGCAAGCGTATAGAAAGCACAAAATGATTTATATTAAATGTACCAACGCCCTTGTCCAAAAAGATTTCCAGCACTGTACAAAAGTCAAGCAACCCAGGTATTTGTGATACACTAGCTCCCACCTAATGGTCAATGACTGTACTACAGTTGGAACTGGGAACTGAATTTTTGCTTCTCGTAAGCCAACATTGAAATGGCATTGTCAGTTTGTTTTGCCTGGAAACAAAATTGCACTGGAATAGAATTTCCAAATTCCTACAATATATTTTGGCATTGTACTTCAATTTCAATGCAATAGTTGAGGCCAAGCTGTATAATAAAGGTCATGTTCAATTTAATTGAACTATTACATTACAATGGAAAAAGATATACTTGAAACAGCTGTCAAAACCCAGCCATACATACGTATTTTCTAAACTCTACAACAATTCAACAGATCTTTCAGCTCTTCCAATCATAGGATCAAAAATATTGTAGAATATAGACAAAAGTGTTTTGTATATTACTATACCCAAACACAAAAAAATGTTGCTGATATCATCCCAGAAAAAAAGTATATAGTGGTGTGTAAATTAATTTTGTTGAAATATCATTGCTTAACATGTTTGAGATTTCAGTACTTCAGTCCCAGTCAGTCACATTTTCAAGTCTGAATAGCTAAGTTCCAAAACACCAGGAGATAATTTGATGATTTAGATATGCATTCTTGCACAATCGTTTACGCAACTTAAGAGGACTTGAAATCATGTGGCCCATGATACCTTAAACTGGTCATTAGAATGCATGCATTCTCTGCCCCTAGTCACATTTTGTCTGCTCCGGAATTTTACTGGAATGGGATATATTTATGCTGGTTTTAGGAATAGGTGAAGGGGAGAGAGAGGGAGTAAGAGAGAAGGGGTAAACATTAAGTGGCATTTATTATAGGTCCTCAGCAAAATTCCTTTATGGTAATATTGCTTCTCTCTATTGAACAGGTTCTGATGATATATGCAAATAATATTATATTGCATTTCATGGCACTTAAAACCTGTAGAACTTGAAGTGAACCATCCCCTAAAGCTACAGATAACCACCACAGTAAACAATAAATAAAATACGAAAGGATGTGTGCTGATTCCTTTAGAGACAATTTGAATTGCTGAAATGTACTCAGCATGGCATATCTGTATTCTTTCCAATGTATAGCTCACTTCTGTTCTTGCGAATTGCATTCCCACAGTTAGTGTGCGCTCCGATTCACAATACCTTTGTCAATTTAAATTATGGATTCTTTATGCAAGAGTTTCAGAGAAGCTATGAATGTTTCAGGCTAGTCATTTATTTTTAAACCCTACATTGCATAAAATGTTATGGAAGTTCTATACAGGGTACAAGAGATTCACAACAAATGAATCCACAGGTACTGGTGGTATTTATCTCAGCATGCTGAAGATTTATGAGGCACTGACAGTCATTATGAAGGATTCAATGGGTACCAAGGCAATAGCAGCACACTTTAAACATTGTGGTGTTTGTATTCAAAACTCATGGCAAAACAGACATAGGCAACATCAGAATATTTTTTCATTCATGAATGTGGGTATCCCTGGCAAGGCTGGTATCTATTGCCCATCCTTAAATATGTGGGAGGTGGTGGTGATGAACTGGTCTTCTTGCTGCAGTCCATATGAGGAGGATAGTTGCAGAGTGCAGTTGGGAAGGGTGTCCCAGAATTTTGACTCAGTGACAGTGAAGGATCAGCTGCATCGCTCCAAATCAGGACAATGGGTGTTTTGGAGGGGAACTTGCAGGCAGTGATGTTTCCATGTGCTTGCTGTCCTTTGTGTTTCAGGTCAAAGAGATGGTGCATGATTTCAAATCTCACCATGGTGTGTTGAAAATTTGAATTCAGTTTTAAAAGAAAAAGAGCTAGTATCAGTGGGAAAAAAAAGTGACCATGAAACAATCGGATTGCTGGAAAAACCCAACTGCTTGATAACAACCTTTAGCAAAGAAAACCTGTCATCCTAGCCCAGTCTGGCCTTCATGTGTTTGGCTCTCACTTGGCCTTCTGGTGCCTTAACTAGCCATTATATTGCATTAAAATGTCACCTCGGGGCAACTAGGGTTAGGCAACCCTCAGCAGCTATTCCCAAATCCAAGAATATATATGTTTTTTAAAGTGATTATCATAGAAATCATAGAAACCCTACAGTGCAGAAGGAGGCCATTCGGCCCATCGAGTCTGCACCGACCACAATCCCACCCAGGCCCTACCCCCACGTATTTACCCGCTAATCCCTCTAACCTACGCATCTCAGGACTCTAAGGGGCAATTTTTTTTTTTAACCTGGCCAATCAACCTAACCTGCACATCTTTGGACTGTGGGAGGAAACCGGAGCACCCGGAGGAGACCCACGCAGACACGAGGAGAATGTGTAAACTCCACACAGACAGTGACCCAAGCCGGGAATCGAACCCAGGTCCCTGGAGCTGTGAAGCAGCAGTGCTAACCACTGTGCTACCGTGCCGCCCACGGAATAATCAGGAATAAGGTGCAGGTTCATTTGTGCAATAACCAAATTAACTGCAGTCAGCAAGGATTCAGAAGGGGTGGGGGAAATATAGGCCATCTGAGGCCCAGAATTTCTTTGGCACCCCTGCTCCTTCTGGCTTCAATATGATAGGGCCTCTGCTTCTACTCTCAGTGTCAGAATGTAACCAGTACAAATTTGTATCGGATGTAATGTAACCAATAGTAATACGCTATAAGGGTCAGCTGACCCAGTAAACCATGGAACCAATTATAGAATAATGTGATGGTCAGTGACCAGCTGACGCACTATAAATAAGAACCTGTTGGGAATTGTGGTGAGCTTGGATGGGCCCAGGGCGAGGCCCCAAGTTTGCTGTTATGAAGTTTCTTTATTAAATGCTGTCTTTGATTTATAAGTTGGAATAAGTTTTGTTATATGTTTTTGCCTGCATTTGAAGAGTTCCTTCTGAGGAAACACTCAATACACTACTGAAGTGTCACTGGAGTCCTGTGTTGACTCTGACAGCATATACTATTGAAGTTCTTCCTTCGCTCAGTTGGACCCCTCAGCAGCTGCTGAAAATAACTGGATTAAACTTGTTGCGGGGTAGGAACAGAGCAGCAAACAGAACCACTTGCTTTTACCTGCCTGGTTTCTGTCATGTAGAGAGAGTTAAAGCCCCCAATCAATCTTGTGGTGTTCTGCTATATAGACTGAATAGAGTCTCAAAAGCAGTAGTAGTGTGTGGAAATTTGCCTTGCAAACAGGTCTCTGTATAAAGAGAAAAAATAGCAGCGACACACGCAGAATGTTTTGGGAATAAAATTACAGTTGAATATTGTTTGTGAAGTGGCTTTGTGATAGAAAGTGGAAATATATAGACAGTACTATTTGTGTAGTGGACAAGTGTAGTAGTTAGGAGAGGAGCTTCTTCTAGGAACCTTGGAGGAGGAAGGGTTCCATTGGCAGCGCTGGATCTGGCTGATAATAAACAGCAACCTGCAAAAGATATAGAACACAGCCCATTGCCAGCTGCAAACTACTTTCCTGCCAACCTGCTACAGGAAGAAGAAATGTTTGAAGGAAACCTGCAGCCAGGGAGACTGTTGCATCAATCACTGTTGACAAGACTTTTACACAACTCTGCAAATGTGCCCCAGATGAATGATCCAATGGTTATTTTCTCAGTAAAGTTGCCTGATGAGCAACATGTTCTGCCAAATCTGATTGCATCACCTCACTGCCCGGACACTAAAACATTCCTGAGGATATAAATCTTATTACTACATTGCAAATAACATGCACCCATTTTTACTTATCAACCATCTCTTATATATATATGTACAATTAATATTTATTTCCACCTGTGCCCCTACTTGGCAACAATGCAGATTGTATTGCTTTACCCATGCTACTGTTCCTCAGTGTAAATTCCACGGTAGAATTAAGTCTGGTGGCAGCTTGGAATTCTACAATGGGGACATCAGATGCCTGGACATATCTCATCTTTTGCAACTTCCACAGTTTGGCTCATACACTTTGCCACTTCAGTTCTCACAGTGAGCCAACTGCATCACATAGTTGTGCATCAGCCTGGTGGATAGGTTTCATCCCGTGCTCTTGTGCTTTTTGGAATCACTACATCTGGTCTCCACAAAGGAAGATGAATCCCAACACCTAGATCCTCTCCAAGCAATCCCCTTGTCTCTCCAAGCAAGGAGTTACAGCCAGGTGTAAACTGGAGCCCCAGATTCAGGTAAGAATTAGACTGATGGGAATAGATGAGCTAAGGTTGGAGGAAGCTCGTGTGGAACATAAACACTGGCATAAACCAGGTGAGTAGAAAGGCCGATTTCTCTGCAAAAGGTTCTATGTAAATACTACATAATCTTTAAAGATTATATACACAGGGAGGAGATTTCATAGCTCCTGTTGTCTTATTCAGTATTGGCATGAGAATCCATTTCCATAACCTATGAGCATGAGAAGTAGCGCTTCCTCTGCTCACTATCTCTCTCCCTGCTTATTCACGAGCACCTCCACATGAGGATTTCCTTTCTGCATCACAGTTTGCTAACCTCCTTTGTCGAACCTTTTCAAGCAAAGCAACGTTTGTTCATCAAGGGATTAGCTCAGACTGTGTCCTGGGATCTTTGCATCCCTGCCACACAACTAGAAGAAACAAAGGTTTTCAGAAAGTGACAGCTCTTTATGAGCTGCTATTCTACAAATTTCCTGCTTTCCTTTCATTCATCGTAGTGTGTGTTGAGGAAAATGAGGCAGGGATATATGCTACAAATAAAATGATTTTGTCGAATCCAGCAAGGCTAATAGGCCATTACACACAATGTGGAAAAAAAGACCCCAGATATCACGAGTTGCATGTGCATGCATGTATGGTGGTGATGGCATGGAGTCAGGCCACCATGGTGGCACAATGGTTAGCACTACTGCCTCACAGCGCCAGGGACCCGGGTTCAATTCTGGCCTCGGGTCACTGTCTGTGTGGAGTTTGCACGTTCTCCCTGTGTCTGCCTGGGTTTCCTTCGGGTGCTCCGGTTTCCTCCCACAGTCCAAAGACGTACTGGTTAGGTGGATTGGCCATGTTAAATTGCCCCTTAATGTCTGGCGGATTAGCAAGGGTAAATACGTGGGGTTGCGGGGATAGAGCCTGGGTGGGATTGTGGTCAGTGCAGGTTTGATGGGCTGAATGGTCTCCTACTGCACTGTAGAGATTCTATGATAGCCCCAAAAGCAGAGTTTCAGGACCATAGGAGCAGTCAAGTGTCAGGGCTGGACCACCTCGGTTGACAGAGATAGATCGTTTCTTGATTAATAAGGGGATCAGCGGTTATGGGGAAAAGGCAGGAGAATGGGGATGAGAAAAATATCAGCCATGATTGAATGGCAGAGCTGACTTGATGGGCCGAGTGGCCTAACTGTGCTCCAATGTCTTATGGTCTTATGGACTTCTTCAGAATTAAAGAGAAGGAGAAAGGTACTTTTATACCATGTAAGAGAGAGTCAAGCAGCTGGAGGAATAAAAGGTCAGTGATTGTTGGGAGCTAGGCAAGATCACAACAAAGATATATAGATCATGAGACAGAAGAAGGGTTAATGGCAGAAGATGGTGCTGGTGTTTGCATAAAGACATCAGATTGCGTTAATGGGAGGATAAGGTCAGTGCTCAGTGAAAGCAAAACTAAAGAATATGTGACAGATGGCCTGGTTTTGGTGGTGGGTGGGGAGTTTGCATTGGGACAAAAAATGTATTTATAATAAAAAAGGGTCAGGATGGAGGAGAATGGTCCCAGTGTAAAGTTGTTGAATTCGCTGTTGAGTCCTGAGGGCTGTAACGTGCCTAACCGGAAGAGGAGATGTTGTTCCTCCGTTTTGCGTTCGGCTTCACTGGAACATTACAGCAGGCCAAAGACAGACACGTGGGCACGAGAGTAAGGTGCTGAATTGAAATGGCAAGGAAAGTCGGGGTCATGATTGTGGTCTGAGCGAAGGTGTTTAACAAGGCAGTCTCACAGTCTGCATTTACTCTTCCCAATGTAAAGAAGATCACATAGGGAACAGCTAATACAGTAGACCAAATTGAAAGAGATGCAAGTGAAATGTTGCTTCACCTGAAAGGAGTGTTTGTGGTCTTGGACAGTGAGGAGCATGGAGGTAAAGGGGCAGGTTCTGCACCTTCTGCGATTGCAAGGGAAGGTGTTGTGGGAAGGGGACGAGGAGTGGGGGTGAGTTAAGGAAAAAGTCAGACATGTCAGAAGCACCATTTTCAAAGGTAGCATCATTGGAACAGATAACGGAGAATGTGATGGAATCCTGACAGGAAGCAGGGTGTGAAGGAGCTTTAGTCAAGATAGCTGAGAGCTTGTAATGAAGATTGGTGGTCAGTATATCATCAGAAATGGAGACAGAGGTGACAAGCAAGGGAAGGGAAGGGAAGTGTTTGAAATGGGACTGTAAGTTGTAAAATGAGGTAGCATACATCTTCTGTTTCTGTTCATAGTCTTTCTGAAGTAACGTGTTGACTGATAATACTTTGTAGGAAACCCAAGTATAGCCTAGTCAAAAACACTAAATAGCTAGCAGGCACTTAGTAATACAGATCTTAAATCCTGCTGAAAAGTGAGACATGTTACTGAAGCTTTTCATCTTGCCCTCAACAGGAAAAACGCAAGAAAACTAAATTTCAATCAATTATTATCCTACAGGAGTAAAGGATGCCGACTGGACGATAAGTCACTCCAATTAGCTGAGATGTTGCCACGGAGAAAGCAACAGGGAACTATAGGCTCCCCAAGCTCCTGGGTAATTCAGAATTGTATTAGGAACTGAGGACTCAAAACACATCTGGAGAGAAATTAGCTGATGATTCTGCATTCTGACTACTTTTTATAGAGAGAGGCAAGGACATGGATAGCTTGACATGCCATATAGATGATTTCCTATGACCAATTAGATAAGAGACAAATTCATTTGCAGAATGCTGAATGATGATTCAGTGCTATATTTTATGTAAACTCTGCCTAAAATAACAACCGTTACCTTACTTTTTTATTATTTTTTTCATGGGACTGGCAAGGTCAGCATTTGTTGCCCATCCCCAAATAGCCTTGAACTGAGACCATTTCAAAGGGCAGTTAAGAGTCAACCACATTGCTGTGAATCTGGAATCACATGTAGGCCAGACCGGGTAAGGACGGCAGATTTCCTTCCCTAAAGGACATTAGTGAACCAGATAGATTTTTACAACAATCGACTACAACAATCAGTTATTATAGTCACAATTATGGAGACCAGCTTTATATTCCAGATTTATTAAGCTGCTGTGGTGTGATTTGAACCCATCTCCCAGAACATTAGCCTGGACCTCTGCATTACTAGACATCAGACTTTACCACGTGCCACCATCTCTCCAATTCACAATGAATTTTCACATTCCACTAACATCCATTCTATCCTTTCCTGCATCTACAGGACTGCCACCCCCATCCAAGCCACACGCTATTTAGCTGCAAGTCCACCAGTTGGCAAGAGAAACAAAGGTCATTGACAATTGTACACAATACATAGTTTGATCTTCATTATAAAAAAGAGGTTTCAAATTTCTCTGTGCAAAGGATTGTGATTTTGTACACCACTGAAGTTTCAAGACAAACACAGTTCACTGACATTTCACTATGTTTGGAGCTTGTAAAGGTATTTTCAAAACTGAAAAGTTCAGAATTACTCTATTTTTCATAACATATAAAATTCTGAAAAATACACGTTGTCAGGTTGCTACTGTGAATGATTTAAAGCAGAAATCAGCCAATTGTGGATCCACTATTAGTCAGTCTTCACTGAAGTAAAATTAAGTAATCTCCATTCATCAGCAATGAAGAAGGCAGTTGATAACTCTTGGCTTCATTAAATGCTAAGGGAACAAGTAGACACGTTTAATCAACATGCAAAAGCAGCTTATTGCTGAGGACATTCAAGGCAACTTGAAAGTATCACTTTACATTGCATTAAGTATGTTGAGCTTTATACACTGTCAGAGAAGTTGATTGCCAGAGAATACATGATCACATCAGTGTACTGTAACTAAGCAGCAGTTAGCTGGCCCTTACCTGCATACTGACCGTAATCAGTCACATAATGCGTTATTTATTTTGCAATCAGCCATTATACAGTACAATAAACAAACACCATTTGGAGGGCTGAAAGTGCTTTCTGCACCTTACTGAACATTCTAGCTACCCCCAATCTTGTCTAAAAATCCGTGAGTGGGATAGGTTATAGCTTGCAACGCATCACTCTTTTATGATCATAAAATACACAGTGTGCCTTTGGCGTGTTTGTGAAAGGTTGAGCTTTCAGTTAGGTTGAACATAAAAGTACATTTTTAATATCAAACAAACAGGTTAGGGGAAAGCATTGAATTTTTACTACAGAGTGAACCATATGATTTACTTACGTGATTTAGTGATAACGTCCTGCAAATCAGCCATAGAATCAATTATTGCAGACAGAAGGTCGGAACTGGAAAACCAGTCCAAAGCCTGGGTAAAGTGGTTCTGCTCTCTTCCCTGCCCTAGTAAAAGTGTAACAAAGTAATATGACAATACATGTAGTAACAGTAAACGGCACAGAACTGTACTAAACTATAAAACACCAACGCTAATATTTGTGTGAACTCCAGTAAAAAAAAGGTTTAATTTCAATGTGGAACATTTTTTGCCTTTAAATATCATCAGTTTTTATTGCAAATTTTGAATGAGTGGAATTGTGCATGTTTCTCTGGATGTGCTGCGAAATATTGTTCAGTCTTCAGCCTGTGACAACTTGCCTTTCTCAAGCAACCTGTTCGCAAAATAACTTCCAGCATCAAAAATTCAATTTCACGAGAGCAGATTTCTAAAATTAAAGACAACGATTTAGCGAATCTGACCTCGACAAAGATGATAATATCAGCTTTCTGCTGCCCATAAACATTGAGCTATTGCAACAGTTGCAAAAATAGAATGAATTTGCGGTACAAAATGACCTACTTTGTGGAACTAAATTGAGCCAACAGGACAGCTTTAAGAAAAGGAATCTGTCATGCTGGTTTTCTGAGATTGGGATTATGGTTTGCTAACATTGGTGTTTCCATTAGTTATCCACTTGGATACAGATGTTGGGTTTACTCCCACTTGTGGTCTGAGCATCTCACTCTGTCCATACTGTCCAATATCAAATTAAAATAAGCATATAAGCAGAGAGTGTGTGGGATGAATGAACCATGACGGCTGCCAGCAAATCAGGCACAGATCTGCATGACGTGTAGACACAAACCAGCTGAACTTTTGAGGGAACACAATCACTTACTATTGAGAAGGGTGCCAGGTTCGAGTGATGTAAGTGCTACTGTTGAGAGAACCATAGATCCTGGGGAAGATAGCGATGCATACAAAGCCTAGTACTCTCTCATCCTGATTTGCTTTGTCTATGGGATAAGATAGTTACATGTTCCTTTTGGTAAAGGGAGTCATACCTAATGTTGTATGTTTCATGTATTTGAGATTCCTTAGAATAATGTTGAGATGACACTAGTTTCAAAGAATGCAGGAGATTTATATTTTTATATAATGCTTTAAAATGCTGACTCCATGTTTCAGTTCAGATTTTAATAGCCTTTGTGTCTGTTTACTTTTCTCTGAGTCCACACCCAGACTTAACCAATAAAACATTGAGCATTGTTCCGTTACCAGACTTTCCTCATCAGAACTACTGAACCATTGAACATTTACACCTATCGAGTTGATAAAGTTAACTATGAACTGGAAGATGTTGCTAATATCATTTGTCTCAGCCTGTAACATAAAAGATAAGGGCCACAGCAACCTTGACAGCCACCAACCGCGCTGGCCATGCTCTGCCCCAAAGCTTAGGTTGTGACTGTAGCAGGCTAAATAGTGATGGCCTCCTTGGTGAAGTGAAAGCATCGGAGGCATTGCTACTTCAAGATGTTCATGTTCCCTGTAGATTCACTTTGGGGAAAGCCTCCTGTGCAGTGCTCCCCACTTCAGCCTGGTCCTGTTTGCTCATGTGTTTCTTGCTGCTCCTCCTCCAGTCACAAAAACAGTCAATTGCATATAACCGCAGTAAACTGTTTAGAAGGCAGCTAAGATCATTTCAACTCAGAACGAGCATCTCGGCAGTTATAATTCTGTTCTCTGGGGCAGAAAAAAATCAGAAAATGCCTAACAGTTGACCAGCAACCTCAAATGACAAACTATCAACTAGCCTGTATGTAACAGAGAAGCATTTGGAGCTGCTGCAGTGTCCTTCCTGCCCGATAGTGCATGGGTTACTGGGCAAGTTGGTCGCAAGCCAGGCACTGGGGAAGTCCAATATGACAAGAGAGTACTACAACAAGCAGACTCGAATTTTAATTGTTCAGTGAGTTAACCAGTTCTGGTTTGTACTCTGAAAGCCTGTGAAGCAGCAATTTTAGTATGCAATGAATGATGGACCCCACTCGCCATATGGACGCGTTGAGATTAAAAAATGGGTGTGTAGCGAGTAAAATTACAGGCCTGTGTGGGAAGTCACATAGCCTGGTAGAGTGTCACTTTTCCCAGCCAACTGCAGGAAAAGGATGTTTACCTAGGCACACTCCAAACCAAGGTTAAACTGTACCTCATTAACTGAGTTCAAGGGATCAAGATAATCCTAAAGAATTGGTATGGACGAATGAAATGTTTAGACAAACTTATCTCCCTTTCACAAACCACTTATTCCCTTGTGTGGCTAACACAGATCTACATCCGGATCCCAGGGCATCAGTTAGAAAGTAATTTAGTTCTATTCACATGGATGACAACAATGTTTCAGATTTTCCTTTAAGAGAAATTTATTTACAGACCAGTGAACAGTAAAACACAAATCCAAGAAACAGTACTGCTTCAAAACATCAACCTAAAGAATGCTTATTGGATCAGCTCATTGACTTGTCACCCACATTCTACAGGAATATGGAGATCCTTTCAGTAAATGCTTGATGCGCTATCAATAAGGCGAAAGACTACCGGTGTGCCAATACAAGTGTAGGCTTTTATTCACAACAGAATCAGGAGCACATCCCAACAAATAAGCGACCTGGACTGAACAAGGGGGAGGAGACAGCCACCTTTATACTAGGTGCCGAGGGGAGGAACCAAACTGGAAGGGGATGTGTCCAGGTATGACAAACACACACAACGGTGGTCCATATAGGACAAAGGCACAACTGAGGTCCACCACAATGATAGAAATACACAGGAAGCAGCCATTTAGCCCATCATGCCAGCTTTCTGTAAACATTATCTGAATAGTTTCACTCTCCTGCTCTTTCCCCCATAGTTCTGCAAATTTTCTATCTTTGATTTCCAATCCAATTCTTCTTTGGAAGTTCCCGTTAAGTCTTCATCCATCATCCTTTCAGGCAATGCATTCCAGACCATAACAACTCACTTTTTTTCCTCGTCTCCACTCTGATCTGTTGTCGAATACCTAACATTTGTGCCCTCTGGTTACTTGCTCTCCTAGTCACTGAAAACAGCTTCTCTGAATTTTTCACAAATTTGAACACCTCTATCAACTCCATCCTTTACATTCTCTGTTCTAAGAATAACCACAGCTTCTCCAATCTCACCACATAAATAAAATCCCCCATCCTTGGCACCATTCTAGTAAGCACCTTTGTAAGGTCTTGACAACCTTGCCAAAGAGTGATTGTCCAAATTGGGCACAATACTCCATCTGAGGCATAACCAGTGATTTATAAAGGTTTAGTATTCCTTCTTAGCTTTTGAGCTTCAAGTCTCCATAATAAAGCCAAGCAACCATTAATTTTTATAACAAATAGACGTTTGGTATTACAGAACTTTATTGCTGAAAAAAAGACATGCTCACAAAGCATTTCATCTTGCACTCATCAGGACATACAATAATACCAAATCTCAAAGGGAACAATAGTCTTCGGGGAACAGCCATTCCCAGTTCATCTCATTGCCTTGACCAGAGCGGATTTGGTTTGAATCTAAACAAAAACTTGGCAGTTAACTATTTCCTGGTCCATTCTCCATGGCAACACATCCACCAATCGAAGTCCACTTGCCAACAAATCACCACCCTCTTCACATGCAGGATAAATTGCTGTTCCTTTAAGATTTGGTATTGTTACAAATCCATCCTGATGAGTGCAAGATGAAAAGCTTCAGCAATATTTATCTTTTCTCAAGTAACGTTTTATAACTGTTTTCTCATCTTGTCTGGTTACCTTCAAAAATAAATGCAAACCCCAGACACCCTCTTCCTGCACCAAATTTAATGTCTCGTCATAATCAAGTGCCCTGTGGAAAAGGCAGTGGAAGCAGATTCAATAGTAATTTTCAAAACAAACCAGATAAATACTTGAAACAGAAACATTTGTAATGCTCTGGGGAAATTAAAATGGGCTGAGTGGCCTTCTTCTGTGATCTATTATTTTGGTAAATTATCGACCGAACTTTCTAAAAGAACAGCAGGAATCATAATTTCTCCATTTAGCACAATATTTTATTTGTGGGATTCTGTGAAGATAACAATGTCCAATTGGAGAGTATGATGCCTGAACGAAGCAGATGACCTATTTCAGATTCCAGAATGGCTCTAAACAGATGGTTCCCAAAATAATCTAAATAATTTATGTACATCACAGATGTAAATGGCAAATTCCTTTTTAACACAACCATCAGAGGTGATGGACAACCACTGCACTACAAGATGTCAAAGGCAGGTCCCACATGCTTCGCCAGTAATGGATAGGACCCAATGTTAACTTCAATCAAAAGGGTTTCAAGTGAGTTAAAATCTTGCCCACAATATTGATGGAAGGTGGACAAAACTGGTTCAGCTTTGGCACAATCAACTGTCAGTGGTCAAAGTATGAGGCATCTGGGTCCTACGTAGTGTCACGTAACTGAAATGTTTTAAGAGGACTGTTGACATGAGTTCTCCTTTGACCTGTTGGCGTGGGTAGTGATATCACAATGTCATCCAGCAGCTTAAAGTCTGCTGAGGTAAACTCCAGACCTCCAACACTGGAAGAGTGGCTTAAGTTGCTGGGTCTTTAGTCCACAGAAAAACCCAGAATACGCAACCAAAGTATTCTATACAAAACCCTGCATTGGAGAAGGTGGATCATTTTTCATGGTTGGGGGGTGTCCCAGTGACTGACTGGAGACCGCGATGTGGCGCTCTCAGAGTTTCATTAAGTGATTCTCGAGGAATCCCAGAAATCATCATGCAGAAAAAAAAAATCAGAATTTCTCTCATCTCAGTTTCCATGGCATTGTTGACACAGGCAGAGGGGGTATCATTCACCATTTCACATTTGGATCCTCCAATCACAACTCCTATGGGAAGATTCATCCTTTTTAAGAAACGTCAATTTTCCAAAAGAAAGGGGAGATTATTGGAAAGTTCATTTTTGCTGCACATATGTAGTGAGGGTCAAGGTTTGACACTTTAGAAACACAAATGCAAACCAAAACAATCATTCAAACCAGTTTATTTGTTTTATAAAAATTATGCACTGTATAATGTAAAAGGTATGCACACGGCACCCATCAATGACAGTTATATACAGCGCTGACAGCCAGAGGAGAGAATGCTCATTTTATTTTTACTTATGCTTAATATCACCACCAGTTTCTGTCGTCAGTCAGGAGGAGGAACAAGAGATAGACAATGGGCAAAAATTTGTAGATTATAGTCCCTTACAGGAAACTTGCTGCTCATTAAATGGTTACATCATTCTGCACTAATCTAATAGTCAATACATAACTAGAAAAATACAGGTAGAGAAACACTTTATAGCAATTAATTTATTCTGTAAAATATATTGTCAATGTTGCTAGTTTCAGTTCTGTCAAAAATAGACTATGTTGCAAAGTGTTGACATTTCTCATCTTTTCTCTCTAAGTAAAAGTCAGCTGGGTAAAAGAGGGCAAGATTTACTCTCTTGTTGAAAGCTGCTCCAATCCTATATTCCAGTCTGTGCCTCTTAACTCTGGGTGGCTGCTCACTTACTGCTTCCTGGCCAAAAGTTGATTTTATCAGTAATTCCCTGCTGCCTTCTAGAATTCGCTTCCGAAACCACAATGCTACAACACATTACCTGACCAATATCACATTGTAGATCTTGTTGTGCAGAATTAACTACTGCATTTCCAACATTACAACAGTGACGACATTTCAAAATTACTTTATTGGTTGTAAAACACTCTGGGATAGCCTGCAATTGAGAACTATTCTAGAAGTGAAAGCCTTTATTTCCTTGCAAATCATTTTTGACGGTCTACTGCCCTAATATCAATCACTCCCACTGATCATTGCATTTTGCAGACATAGCAAACATATTCTTCCTATAGACCAGTGCCGGATTTAGGCATAAGCTAAACAAGCTACAGCTTAGGGCCTCACAATTCGCAGGGGCCTCACAAAATTTCAGAAGGTTTACAATGAAGAGAACATTTAAGAATGGATACCAGAAAAGAAAAAGAATGCACCAGCTTGAAGAGCAACTCAAAAAATTACCAAAATCTATGAGCGAGATCAAGCCAGCCAAATGATAAATATGTAATCAGTAAATGCATTCATTAGAAAATAATTTGTATTTTTCACTTGCTATTAAATAATTAAAAGGCATAATTATGTTTTCAACTTTTTTTAGCGACCCAAGGTCCTGTTTTGGTACGCACCTTTGTGTGACCTTTTGGTGTAACTTTTTAACAAGGAGCCTCCAAGCTTTATATAGCTTAGGACCTCACCAAGTCTAAATCCGGCACTGCTATAGACCAATACACTCATGAGTTATTCCTGCTTATAATATTAATGAAATAATTTTTAGTAATAGCAGTTTTCTCTCAAGTAGCTCAGATTGCCTTTCAGGACTTCCAACTATGGTTCTGCAGGAGTGCATTAATATTTGCATAGGGAACCACATTTGGAAACTATCATTCCAGTGAGAGAACCCTTGAGTTCAATGACAAAAATCCTTACTCCTCGCCCCCACACCCCTCAACCCCCAGAATCCAGCTGGTTTTCCCTGAAACTACCATGAACCTTGAGAGGAACCTGCCACCTTTTATCTGCTACACCTGAACAATGACAATTAACCTGGCACAGGAGCGAATGAACAGTCACCCAGCCATCTGAAATGAAGAAAAGTGGCTGAAAACTGTTTCAGTGAATTTCTAAGTTTCAGTTAGTTTGTATTTGCCGTGGTTCCAAGAAATCCAAGATGGTGCCAGAGTGAGATGACTTCTTGCAAGCTGTGCCCAGCATACCTTTTCATTCTATCTTTCACTCTCGTTTTATGCTTCTAAAACTTCATTCTAACTCTTTTAAACTCTCTACACCCTAGCTATGACTGTAACACTACATTCTGCACTCTCTCGTTTCCTTCTCTATGAACAGTATGTTTTGCCTGTATAGCGTGCAAGAAACAATACTTTTCACTGTATGTTAATGCATGTGACAATAATAAATCAAATCAAATCAAAATCAGTAAATATCTTTGAACAGAAAGGTGCAAGCTACACTTTTCCATCAGCTGGTTAGTTTAGGTCATTAAAGCACAGTGCTAACAATGCCAAAGTTGCGGGTTCAATTCCCATACTGGCGAAAGTGTATGTTCCGAGAGAAATTGAATGTCCCTTTGTCAGTTCATAAGGAAAAAGCTCGGATGAGCTTCCCACACAATCTGCAGTAACTATTCTGCATTTGAAGCAGAGCACACCACAGTTGAAACATTCTAACAGTGGAGCACTTTTCCACTATGTGCCTCTTCAGGAGGGACATGGATTAACTCGAAATGAAGAATCTTCCTCCATGTCCCATTATCTGAAATCATTTAAGCCCTCAAGGGAGAATGAAATTGATGAATTCTCAAGTTTTTCATGGTGAACAACTGCACCACATAAATGAGCAGGCATTTAAATTCATCCTGCAAGTTCCTTACAACACTATTGATGGTCGAGACAAAACAACGAGTCATGAATTCCTTCCAGTAAGAAGCCAGCAAACAGCTGTGGATTCCTCAGCCAATGACCTTTGGGAACTGAGACAGCCACCAAACAAGATGGAAGCTGATCCATTGAGATCCAAAGAAAGTTTTAAAGAAATCCATGGTGTACAACATTCAACAATCTCCAGTGCTGCACGGACAAACCTCAATCAGCAGGAACGAGGCAAAACTTGACAGTCCTGAGTGCTGTAAAGGAACCACTACCATAAAGAATAAAGGGAAACCAACTGTTCTATGCATCGACCAAAACTGCATACTATTCCTTACAGTAATCAAGAGTCCTTTGAGAAATGCTTCTATGCCAGTTAGGCCGCCGCTCATGCTACAATTGTCCTTAGGCAATTGAGGAGGGAAGTTGGCCACGTTTCCAATTCCAATTACTACCCAGTGACCCTTCCTGGAAAGATGTACGTCAGACCAGGACTGAATCATGCTTGGCTGCAATAAACTCTGCAATCAAACAGATTGCCAAAACTTAGCATTTTGGCTGATATATTGAAAAAAAAAATCAAAAAGGCAATTTTAAAGTTACTGGCACCCATGGGACAGTATCACCACACACCTCATTCTCAGATTGGGGTGGGGGTGAGATTAGAAATTAAAATTTGACGATAGTACAACTTGAAACAGAACCTGCACGTGTGTACATACAGGCCGGGATTCTTCCAGCCCACTACACTGCTCGAATAACGCAGCGGACCAGGGGACATTAGTGGGACTCACGACCAGCATCCGGCCGATTGTGCGTCTGAGGTTCTTTTTTCTGACATAATCAACCTCGGGGGATGGAGGCAGGGGGGTTGTGCCTTTGGACAGTGGCAGTCTGGCATCTTGGCACTGCCCACTGGGCATCCTGTCACTCCTGGCACTGGGCAGTGCCACGGGGGCACTAGGCCTACTCAGGGAAGGGTGAGGGGAGGGGGAAAACAGCGATCCATTGCACACTCTGCAGTGAGAGAAGAAGGGAGGGGACATTTGGGGCTGGCCAGCGGAGCGGCCGGGGAGGGGGGGGTCTGCAAAAGAAATCCAGGGGCCGGTGATTGGCGGGGGGGGGGGGGGGGGGGGGGGAAGAGAGGAGGGGGTGGGGGCAGTGCACGTGCACCAATCTCCCCACTGACAGATCAGCGCATGCACAGTAGCCCACTGAACATTACACTGCCGGCCCCTCCAGTGGGATGAGGCCCTGCTCCCCTTCCCAGCGTGAGGAACTGTGTGGTGCATAGTGTCAGAGATTTATTCGGCTAAGTAAGCCCAAAAACAGGTGGGAAATTCTCCTGTTTTCCCAGCCGTTGGGCATTTAGTTTTTTTTGGGAGAATCCCGGCTTCAATCTTTAAAGAACAAGCTAATGATGCAGATCTTAATGTGCACCAACTGATATTAAAGAATAAATAAATTCTAATGGTGTCTTAACACATTTCAAGGTCAGACTTGAGAACAGGGTGGCACCAACTGGTAACAGTGAACACTGATATTGGACTAAGGGATTCCCTGTCAAATGTCAGGTTGTCAATTGATAGTACCTAGCCAGATCAACAAGAATACCAGCAGTGCCCCAGTGGCCAAAGTCTACTGACTGAATAGATAATTAACTAAGGATTGGACTTCCCAATGGGAGAATGAGAACTGCCACACACAGTTTTTCCGTATCCAGTTGGTCCTGATGTGACACTACTGATTTTCTGGACTCACGAAGGGTGACATTCCAAATATTGATGGTCACATTTCTATTAACTTTCTGATTTGAGAACACAATACAAGACAAGGATCAAAAGGAAATTTGAAAATGGAAGATGTGCAGCTAAAACCTTTCGCGATAGATTTCAATCTAAAAATGACAGCCAGGCCAGTACTTACTTGAATGAGTGATGTAGGATTTCACTTTGCCAGTGCAAATTGCAAGTCTTGGTTTGTTCTTAAAGCCCTCAGTCCAGGTAAATAGGGGTTTACATCCTAAGCCGAAGGCTCGAAGTCTATTGGCCGCTATAATTACAATAACGCTTTTTCGGAAAATCTGAATCAATCCTTTTTGAGACTTTTTTTTCTTCAATTTGCTCGGGTTACTTTCCAGAGAAAGTACCTGGACGACAGTCCTGATTTCATTTTTGAAAAATTCACAGGTATGTATTTGCTCTTGAAGGAAGTCCTTCTGCACAGACAGTTCACAGGATCTACTGTATAATGGATATAATGCACCTGCCATCAGAGCACAAGCTGCCAGCAAAGCAACATGCTCCTTCTGTTTCTGAGACAATAGTTTCTTCGTAAGAGATAGTTCAAGGGTCACCTTGTCCTTGACTTTTGCCAGACTGGATAATTTTTCTTTGGCTTCTTCTGCTCCAAGATGGCATGTCTGTGAAAAATTATGGAATTCAGCCGGTTGTAATTCTTAATTCTGTATTAAATAATTCATTCATTCTTTTCATTATGAATTTATGGGAGTAACAAAGCAGCTTCTAGCTAGACTTTTAATTACGATGAGAAGCTTCCAACACTGAAATATCTGCACTTTTACTTATTTCTTTAAAAAGATAACAAAATGAGTTTGAGTCAGTTGTATTCTCAAGAGTTCCTTCACCTTTGTGGGGACCAAGAACACCTCCTGACTATCATCTCTGAATAGGAATATGAGCTATTCGAGCCCGAGAGCTTGAACATTCATATCAGAGCCAAATGGACGATGCACAAGAACAGAGCATGCTGGAAAAACACAGCAGGTCTTCCAACATTGACTAGGAGAGAGTCAAGGTTTTTGGGATGTTGATTCTGTTTCTCTCTTAGTCGATGCTGACAGACCTGCTGAGTTTTTCCAGCATCCTTTGATCTTGTTTCGGATTCCAGCATCTACACTATTTAGCTGGTTGACATAAAACTTATTGATGTCAAAAGCAAACAAAACACCCAAATAACCAGGAAATGGTTGTTCACATCCTATCTACTTGAAAGATAATGCAGATTAAAAACATGATGTCTTGTCCAAAGGGAAAATAATACTTTGATCTTGACGTCCAGAAAAATTATATAATAGTTGTTGGTTTTTTCAGTATCATTAGTTTTCCATTAGCCTTTACATTTCCACCTGCTAACAATGGGAAGGGTTCGATGGAATAGATTGCCCACACAGTGGCTCAGTTAAACTAATTCTGCTAAGCTTTTGGATTCTTTGTTATTTTGATTTCGAGGTTAAGTATTGTTGAAGTCAAATGCTGCACTCCTGGTTACATGCTTTTTTTTGCATCTGTACAAAGTCACCATATACTAATACATGTGACAATAATAAATAAATCAAATCAAAATGAATTTAATTCAATTTAAGGCTAAAAGTTACACTTGGGTAGTGTGGTATTTTCCATGTTGCAGGGTGGACAGGGGAACATGGTGGGAAATTACTGTCATGTCTCATAGACGTTATCATAGAATCCTATAGTGCAGAAGGAGACCATTCGGCCCATTGAGTCTGTACCGACCACAATCTCACCCAGGCCCAATCCCCATAACCCCATGCATCTACCCTAGCTAGTCCCCCTGAAACTAAGGGACAATTTAGCATGGCCAATCTACCTAACCTGCACATCTTTGGACTGCTGTGAAATGAGGCAAATAGGCAACAATTGTTCTTGGAACTTTATAGAAACTGTTTGAAGTATTGGGAAAATCCAATTCTAAAAGCAATAGCTAAAACTCATTGCATTCTGAAAGTTATAATATAGACAATGGCAAGCTGGAAACCATCTTTTCCTGACCCATTAGCAGCACCCTGATCGTGCAAGCACAATGCTGACAATTCTTTTTCATACTCCTTGGAATAGGTGAAGCAGCTTGTTAAAGCTCCGAAGGCAGATGTGAGGCAGATTGGTCAGAACACATGCTTTTAGATTTGTGTGTTATGCACTGCATGTAAGTGAAGAGAGTTTAAGTTGTGGTCCAGTAGTAAGATTGCTTCTGCAATTTCTCAGTAGAAACAGCGGCAATGCTTATTAGACAAGTAGATATCACTTCACTATGACTGCAACACTATATTCTGCACCCTCTCCTTTCCTTCTCTATGAATGGTATGCTTCGTCTGTATAGCGCTTAAAAAACAATACTTTTCACTGTATACTAATATACGTGACAATAATAAATCAAATCATTTCATCCGTTTTAGATTCTCAGTTTTGTGCTTTCAAGAGTACTGTCAACAAGTCTTTGACAAATAGAAAGCAGGACTGGTTCACCACCTCCTTGAAAGGAACATTCTGCTCTGTTTAAGATGTTCCCAAAATGGCATGGGCGAGAAAGTCGAGAATTTACTGCGTCACAAAATAATGGCCACAATCTTGTATCGTCCCAATAATGGATTTTCTTTTGGGCATTTAGATATCTGGCATGCCAAAGAGTCTGAGCAAAAGTACTGAGAAATCTATATCAAACAAACAAAAAAAATCTCCAGGTAAAGAATTAAAACTCTCTCTCCCTTTATACAAATCCTGAGAGCAGAGTGACAGACTTTTGGAGCTGAGTATTAGGGATCTTTCAAATGAATGCAGGAGTACTTCTGGAGTTGAGCTAGCCAAAAATCATGTAGCTTATCAATAAGGTTTTGTTAAACTTCCAATTGCTTGTTCGGCTAAGAGCACATTTATTAGATTATTGCGCAGTGGAGCTATCGTGTTGTTAAATGGGAAAAAGCTCATTCTCAAGTGACAGATTTACCCGTCTGGGTTCAATCATGCTAATGAATCGTCAACAGTGTCCTTAAATAATGCAAATCAGCTTGGTTCAATTATTGGAATCTAAGGCCATTCATAAAGGATCGCTTTAGATTCTGAATCTCCAATACAAGGTTACCTTGGAATTACTTCAATCCCCCCCAAACCAATTATACTTATAATCATATTGGAAGGGACAATGAAAGTGACCAATATGGAGCTTGGCTTTGAGGAAATTATCTGTAAACTAAAGCACATAGCTTCCTCAGTGTCCCTTGCTGTGCATATCACTATATCATGGTAATGCACCGTACTCCACCACATATAATCCAAAGATACCTCTTTGGATGAGGCACTACTTGGATTGCTGTGGAGGTGACTAGCAGGACTTTTTATTTCTACACTTTACTATATTACTGCCTATAATGGGATTTCCTATATTTATCTTTTATATGGAAAAATCTATATGATAGGCTGCCAAAGAAATCTGATTAAACCACAAGGCCTAGCTGAGAATAGTGGAAATATTGCCCAAATTCCCTCTTTTGGTACTTACGGTGGATGAAAGTAAAAATCCAAGAATATATTGTATAATTCCACCAGGCTCAGATTGGAATTCCTGTCAGTCAGGGTTCACTGGTAAGTCTGAACAGATATTATTGTCAAAGGGAATGTGCAGGATTGTTGTGTAGAGGCATGTTGAGCAACAGTATTATTTTTCTCATTCTCATCTCCCAATTCAGGCTCCTGTATTTATGGGAAAGTTGTACAGCACTGTTTGAGTGTAATATAGCACTGGGATCCACTGGAACCAGTATACCTACTGGCACAGTTACTTTTGCCGTCAGCTTTTGTGAGGCCATCGTTGTATTGCACGACTGGAGAATAGAACATCAAAAAAAATCCCTCAAAATCTGATATTGGATTCCTTGATTGATGACTTACATTTGGTTTGGCATGAACTGTGTGGGTGAAAGCATTTCTCAATTGATGCTGGTACTTTACGTTATTCAACAAAGTCAGTGTAGATTAGGAGTGGAATACTAATCAGTGCCAAGATTCTTGTACAATCCTGTGAAGTGCTAATTACTATGCCAAGGGGTGGCTTAATCATCTGTAAGTCAGCTGAGATTTTCAATGCCTATGATTTTTTATTAAATTGTTTTTAAATTATGAGTTGCTGGCAAGGTCACAGTTATTGCCCATCCCAAGTTGCCCAAAGGAGGGAGTGGTAGACCTTAGAATCATAGAATCCATACAGTGCAGAAGGAGGCCATTTGGCCCATTGAGTCTGCACCAATCACAATCCCACCCGCCTCTATCCCTGTAACCCCAGGTATTTACCCTGCTAGTCCCTCCCTGACATTAAGTGGCAATTTAGCATGGCCAATCAACCTAACCTTCACATCTTTGGACTGTGGGAGGAAACCAGAGCACCCGGAGGAAACCCACGCAGTCCCGAGGAGAATGTGCAAACTCCACATAGACAGTGACCCAAGCCGGGAATCAAACTCAGGTCCCTGGTGCTGTGAGGCAGCAGCGCTAACCACTGTCATCGTGCTGCCCCACCTTCTTGATAGGGTTCAAATGGACCACTGTCAGAGGGAAGGTAAGAATCAGTATTGATGTGGGACTGGATTTCCATTAAGGCCAGACTGAGTAAGGACAGTAGGTTTTGTTTCCTGAAAGACATTAGTTAACCAATGGGGTTTTTAAATGTCTATTTGACTGCCTCACCTGAATGTATATTTGATCTTGCATTGAAGGTGTTCACTCTGGGTACAGACCTCTAGTTTACTCATCCAGTAACACCGGTAAAAGGACACATATTGCTGAAGCCTTTTGTCTTGCACTCATCAGAACAATTCTTGTATTTGTCCTGGTGAATGGAAGATGAAAACCTTCGCCAATGTGCAGCAATACTCAGGTTCTGTACGACTAAACGACTATTTGTCCAGTATCATAGCCACTATACCTACCATTGCTTATAATGCTGAACTGCTCTTCAATTGGAGTTGGAAGGACTGTATGAGCCCTTATAAATCCCGATAATCATTGTCCCTAATCTAGTTTAGAGTCAATATAGAAAGTTACTCTGTTCCTATCTATCTTCTACTGATGCTCTCCTACAGTGGGTCCTACCTGCACCAAATTCATTGTGTGACAGACATGTTTACTGCAACAACAATAAACACTGGAAGGAGGGAAAGGGAGGAGCTTCTATATTTTGTATAGTGTAACAATATGACTTCAGGACCAAGGAAAAATACCACAGATGCTGGAAGTTAGAAAAGCAAGAAAGGAAAATAATGGAAATACACAGCAGGTCTGGCAGCATCTGTGGAGAGAGAAACAGAGTTAATGTTTCAGGTCAATGACCTTTCATCAGTTAATAAAACATTTCCTGTTTCTTTCTCTCCATAGATGCTGCCAGGCCTGCTGACGTAGGACAAATTGGATAAGTGCGGAGTTCTCCATCAATTTTGACTCTGTCCATAAACACATAGGTGTACTTGTCGGAAACAAATCGAACACACCTTAGGCAGCTGTTATTCATCCCTACAGTCACAGTCAATTCAGTTACATTGGTATTACCTGTGCCCTTGAATGAACCTCCCCAAGGAGTCCAGAGTAATGTTCCTCCAAGTCTATTTTCTGTTTTTTCCAGCTAGCCTCTCTCTCCTTCATCTGTTCAGTTAGTTTAGTAAAGGCAGCCTCTTGACTTTGTTGCAGATGGTGTATAGTTTCATCCTTATTTCGGCAAATGCGCTCCCAGTATGATTCCTTCAAGTTCCAGAATTAGGACTGGATTAGAAACATTCATATAAACATGTACTGTTCAGGTCATAAATACGATTCTGATCCATAAACTTTTATTTGAAAAAAAATGTACATCTCACAGTTGACTGCCCATCACATCATGTATGACTGTTAAATTCCTCAAACTGCCATATCTGAACATGTGTGAACTATGAGGAATGACCTTTCTTGATGTAAACACTTAGATTTCTTATGGCAAATACCAAAAGCATGCTTTACTTAATTTACACTGTCAAAATTGCCAGAAGCGATTAATATAAAAATAGTCATTCCTTGAATGTATTGTAATGTTCTACTGCATAGTATTTTCAAAACTCATGCTTACAGCTTAGAACATTATAAATTGCAGTGTATAAGTCAACCCAGTGTATAAGACAAGCCATTTATCTAGCCCCAAGAATCATGCTTTTGCATATGCTCAGCATACAAGTCAACTCCCTATCCAGTTACAACATTCTATACGTGCATTAGCTGCTAGCCCCTCACATTTCATTTATCATTGCCTTATAACTGGGCACAAAGGATCAAGCAGGCAATGTGGGCTTTGTTGTGAAGATGAACAGGAACTTAAGACAAACCCATTCTTTGCATTTTATGCTGATGACATTTCAAAATGGTAACCATGCGCACTGGTGGTTCACTTTTGTACTAAGCGTACGTACACCCTGACCCCTGTTTTTGGTGGCGTCTTGAGACTTCAATGGTCAACTTATACTATATATAATGCACAATAGCAGAATATTTAGGAGACACCAACTACTTCAATGCATGGAAAGTTTGGTAATCAAGATATGAAACCTTTACTGCTCAGTTTAGAGTTTATTTTTCTGTTGAAACAATTTTACAGGGAATTGAAGGCACCATACAATCAGAGGGGGACACTGCCATGTGTTCTTAATAATAACGAAGAACGATAATAGATTAGCAACCTAAAGTAATGGCAAATTCATTCAAGTATGCCCCATGAGAGTGTGAAATTCTTCTTTTTAAGAAAATGCAGCTCTGCAACTAACAAATTGCTAACAAGTCTGCAGCAGCGCAAATTTAGAAATGTGGGAGTTATGGGGTTGAGGGTTTAGCACCTCGCCACTAAATTACGGAAAAACTAAAAGTTCATACAAACATGATTTAATTTAAGGCACATTTAATTTGAGACAAAGCAGAGGAAGAAAAATACCATAGAGAGCATTACCTACATCTCATCAGTGGCAATTAAAAATAGAAGGAATTAGCACAACTCAAGAGGTCAGGCTGCAAGACCAGGTTATGGTCTAGTTTAATGAAAGCAGAATACAATAGTTATATATTCAAATACATAAGTGTTTTAATTAGATTACAACTGTTATTGAGCAGCCAATTTATAAAATATGACACTGGTCACTTCAGTGAAAAGCCCATTCATGTCATTGGACCCTGTTCCATTGAGGACTTCCACTATCCAATCCTGTGTACTGTTGTGTTGGGATAACAGTTAACAACAAACACAAAATGGATGGCGTTGAAATGAGGAATTGAAAAAGGAATCCTCTTCGTATTCAAATAGTGAAAAATTGCTACATCAGATCAGATGTGTTGGTGGTGGTCCAGTTGGTAACACTGACTGACACGCCACTCCAGTACTGAGGGAGTGCTGGACTGATGGGAAAACCACATCTTCACAAAGTTTTTTTCAAAGAAGAGCAGGGATCCCTGGTGTCTTGGCCAATATGTGTCCCTTATCAACACCATAAAAACAGATTACCTTCTTCAACATGGAGGAGGACCGGAGAAAATACACTGACATTACTGAGGCAGGGGAGTTTACCTGCAGGAGTGGATGATGAGTGATCTTGTGTCTTATGTCAGATTAAAGCCTTTGTTCCTGCACATGGAGATTAAATAGCCAATTGGAATCATTCCACATTATATCAAGAAGTGGCTGAAGGCACTGAATACAGCAAAGGCTATGGGTCCTGACAATATTTCAGCAATAGCATTGGCATCTACCCAGCAATGTGGAAAATGGTCTGGCTATATCTGATACACGAAAAGCAAGACAAACCCAACTTGGCCCCATCAGTCTATACTTGATCATCAGTAAAGTGATGGAAGGGGTCATTGATAGTGCTATCAAGTAGCACTTGCTTAACAATGACCTGCCCACTGAAACTCAATTTGCGTTTTGCCAGGACCATTCAGCTCTTGACCTCATTGCAGCCTTGGTTCAAACATGGACAAGAGAGCTGAATGCCAGAGGCGAGGGGAGAGTGAAAGCCCTTGACATCAAGGCCACATTTGACCCATTCGGACAAAGAGCCCTAGCAAAACTGAAGTTAGTGGGAATCTGGGGGAAACCCCTCCACTGGCTGGAATCATAGCCAGCACAAAGGATGATGGTTGTGGTTGTTGAAGGTCGATCATCTCTGTTCCAGGACATCGCTACATGAGTTCATCAGGGTAGTGTCCTAGGCCCAACCACCTTCAGCTGCTTCATCAATCACTCCTTCCATTATAATGTAAGTAGTGATGACTGCACAATGTTCAACACTATTTGTGACTCCTCAGGTATTGAAGCAGTCCACGTCCAGATACATACAGCAAGACCTGGACAATATCCAGGCTTCGGCTGACAAGTGGCAAGTAACATTTATTCCACACAAGTATCAGGTAGTGACCATCTCCAACAAGAAAGAATCTAACCAATGCCCCTTGACATTCAATGGTGTTGCCATCATTGAATCCCCCACTGACAACATCCTGGGGTGTGGCAATGCCAACATTGGACTGGGGTGGGTACAGTAAGAAGTCTCACAATATCAGGTTAAAGTCAACAGGTTTATTTGGAATCATGAGCTTTCGGAGCACTGCTCCTTCCTCAGGTGAGTCATGTGAGGAAGGAGCAACGCTCCGAAAGTTTGTGACTTTAATCTGGTGTTGTGAGACTTCTTACAACATTCTGGGGGTTATGGTATTATGGTTACTATTGACCAGAAGCTGAACTAGCCGTATAAATAATGTGGCTACAAAAAAAGGTCAGATGCTAGGAAACCTGCAGAGAGTAACTCACCTCCTGAATCTCCAGAGCCTATTCACTTCCACTATCTACACGGCACAAGCCAGGTACGCGATGGAATACTCTACAATTGCCTGGATGACACCATCCAGGACAAAGCAGCCCATTCGATTGGCACCACATCCACAAACATTCACTCCTTCCACCACTAACAATGCATTGTGGCAGCGGTGTGTACCATCTACAAGATGCAGTGCAGCAACTCACCAAGGCACCATAGAAAGTATTTTTCAAACCCACGGCCTCCACCTTCTGGATTCTAGAAGGACAAGGGCAGCAAGCACATGGGAACATTACCACCTGCAGTGCCCTTCCAAACTACACACCATCCTGACTTGGAAATATATCGCTGTTCCTCTACTGTCACTGGCACTGTGGGTGTACCTGCACCACAGACTGTAACGGCTGAAGAAGGTAGTTCCCAACCATCTTCTGAAGGGCAATTAGGGATGCATAATAAATGCTGGCTGAGCCAGCGATGCCCACATTCCATGAATGAATTTTAAAAAATTAAAGATTGGCTCTTATATAAAGGAAGTTTGGAATGATCATCACATTTGTTGCTGTACGCAGTTGGTTACCAAGTTACCTGCATACAACGGTGACGGCTGTAGAGTGCTTTGAGATATTCAATATTCACGATAGGCATCATATAAATGCAAGGCATTCCTTTTGTCCCCCGCCATTGCACAATCAGCGGGAGTGGTTAAACGCCAGCTGTTATGGTTCAGGTTGAAACTCCAAAGTATTTTATGAAACCCATCTGAATCGTAAGTTTTGCATCTTGAATTTGTCTAGGATAAGCATGATATCTTTCACTTCAGGTATGATTCAAGTGACCCACTGGGGAGCTTTTACCGAACAAAGTTTATTTAAGAATATAGTTAACATGTATAGAAAGAATATCAGCAAGAACCTTTATCAATTACAAACAAGAAACAAACAATCATGATAATGTATAACGCGTAACAAAGATATCTACAATGTTCCAATCAAAGCAATCCCATGGACAAGACTCTTTTCACAGGTTTAACACAGCACAGACAAATTCGCACGACACTAGGATCGAGGCCGTTAGTTGAATTCTGCAGTCAAATGCTCTTGAGACTCAGAACAGTTTGAAGACAAGAAAGCTTCCCAAAACACTAGAGACACTCTGGTCCTGCCCCCAACAACAGCAGATGTTTTCCTTCAGGAAGCCAAACCTTACTTTAAGATCATCAGCAGAATTTCCAAATAAACCAGGGAGAGGGGGAAAACACTTCTTTTTAGCTTGCTGTCCCTTCTAAAACGGAAACTCAAAACCTGCAGTTCCAAACTGAAAATGGAAAAAATCTGTCCAAAAAAACATTACTGTCCTCATAATGTGGAGATGCCGGCGTTGGACTGGGGTAAACACAGTAAGAAGTTTAACAACACCAGGTTAAAGTCCAACAGGTTTATTTGGTAGCAAAAGCCACACAAGCTTTCGGAGCCTTAAGCCCCTTCTTCAGGTGAGTCACCTGCAGAAGGGGCTTAAGGCTCCGAAAGCTTGTGTGGCTTTTGCTACCAAATAAACCTGTTGGACTTTAACCTGGTGTTGTTAAACTTCTTACTGTGTCCTCATAACAACAGGATCGTAAAACTAGTCCCAGAGCAACGATCCCACCCACCCCGGACATTTTCTCTTCCACCTTCTTCTGTCGGGAAAAAGATACAAAGTCTGAGGTCACATACCAACCGACTCAAGAACAGCTTCTTCCCTGCTGCTGTCAGACTTTTGACTGGACCTACCTTGTATTAAAGTTGATATTTCTCTACACCCTAGCTATAACTGTAACACTACATTCTGCACTCTAGTTTCCTTCTCTATGAAAGGTATGCTTTGTTTATATAGCACGCAAGAAACAATACTTTTCATTGCACATTAACACGTGACAATAATAAATCAAATCAAAAACAACCCCATTTAAACCACTTAAGTAGCAATAAAAGGACTCATCACAGTCAGCCCCGAAACAATTACAAGTCTGAAGCTGTGAGCTGCAGAAATCATGTTCTTTTTAAAAACCTTTTTTTAAAAGTACACTGATGTCATACAGCCTTATCTCTCAAAATTAACATATACATATTACAAGTGTTTGGAGCTTTGTGAAGGCAGCTGATGCCATTAATTATCCTGATTCATTTTGGACCATGGCTTTTTCAATATATTTTGTAACATGCATTTAAGGCGGCCTACAAGGTAGAAATCGGCCCAGCAACAATAACAGCCAGTATTTCCAGCAGCGTGCAAACCTCCAAAAGTGATTCCAAAGGCATGAAAGCATCTAAAGCTGATCAGGTGTGAATTGCTCTAGTAGTAGAAACAGATTACTTGGATAACTGCTTTAGAAATGTTAAGCTCCCCAAGAAGAAACAGTTTACCTAAATGACTGGGCAATTCAGGCCTACAGAAATGCTAAATTCCACAAAAGGAAAGAAGTCAAGATATGTTGACAGCCAACTTTAGTTTGACATAACAAAAAAGGGGAAGTAGTTCAATTCTGGCCTCGGATGACTGTGCAAACTCCACACAGACATTCTCCATGTCTGCGTGGGTTTCATCCGGGTGCTCCGGTTTCCTCCAACATTCCAAAGATGTGCGGGTTAGGTGGATTGGCCATGCTAAATTGCACCTTAGTGTACGAAAATGTCAGTTAGGGGGATTAGCTGGGTAAATACATGGGGTTACAGGGATAGGATCTGGGCAAGATCCTCTGTCGGAGAGTTGGTACAGACTTGATGGGCCAAATGGCCTCCTTCTGCACTGTCAGGATTCAATGAAAACTAACCAGTAGTTGAGATTTCACCTATTCCCTACTGAAATGTGCTGGCGCAACAAACACTGGCAAAAGGTAGAAACTTCCAGTCTGTGTACCTCACAGTGCAGTACAGCAATCCAAACATCACAAAATCCATTTTCACAATCAGCTTTTAAAGAAACTATGCACCAAGTATTGAAAACAAATGACTGACAGTAAATTTGATATTCAATCTTGCAGTTCTGCTGACATCCATAAACCAGTGGAAGTCAGCTGGATTCTCATTCATTATCTCATATTCCTTAATAATCAGAACAAAAAGATCCTGGCAGACTGTCAGGATTAAAATCTTAAAGTACACATTGTATTTCTATAGAATACAGGATACAAGTTGGACCATGTGTATACCTGTTCAGCCAAGTGGTACACGCAGTAAATTACATTCGCGATGAAAGAGATTTTTTAAAAAATTCTCTCATATGAAATTTACACCAATGCCAACCTTTGCGTGCCATCCATTTATATCCAGAAATTTAGTCATTTAGAGACTAGTTTCAATTCACTGAAGACTGCCAGATCATTATTAAAGAGCAGAAAGGCAACACGGCAAAGTAATCAGCACATCATACTACTTCTAGGATGTGGTTATTAAATTTAAAACTTAAAAAAAACATTGACTGAATTTTTCTTTCCTGTGAGCACACCATAAATACAATACTATTAACTACTTTGAAAAAGATACAAGGAAAATCTCACGAAATAACTAGTGAAGAGTTAAGTCTTGATTTGATAGCTTGCTGCATGTATTAATTTCGAAAGCAAATATCAACATGAAGGAAACCTTGCAAACACAACAGTGAAAGTACAACAATACTCGCGGGACTAGTTGTCAGTTGCAAAGTTTAAATTAGAAATCAATTTGCTTGGAAACAGATAGCTTTAGCCAATCACAGCACTTAAATTAAAGCCAGGCTGAAGATCATGCAAGTAAACCCATCTTAGATTTATTGCATACTTTTTGCTTTCTTTTTCTTGGCATTTTGTTCTATCTGCTGGTAAGCTTAACCGTCACTGCACATTACAATCACTCATCTGAATTATTATATCTTCTAGTATTAACTCTTTAACATTTCATGAGTTTCTATCAAAATCAGGGGAAATAACTTTGTTGGTAGTTAACTACATTCATTGATTAAAAATTAAAAATACAGTAATAATGAACTTGAAATATCAATTCCACTTTCCTGTATATGTTGCAATACACTGAGCAAATTAGATGTGACAGTAAAGAGCACACTTCAAAAGTATTATCTGTCGGTCTGAGCCTGATCCAGAAATTTAGATTGCTGTGTTATGTTAAAAAGGCAATATAAAAACACATATTCTATTCTATGAATTAATAAATTTGAATCACAATTAATAAATTCAGCCAGTTAGGTGAAAGACATTTACATGTAGTTTGAATAAATTAAATGGAAAAATGTAATTAGCCAATTCGAACAGCATGAATGTAATTAGCTTGAAATAGAAAATTTTCACCAAGGTATAACACCACAGCACAAAGGAAGTAAAACATTCAAAGTGAGATAACATTATATACACAAGTGTCTGACCGAGCTAAAAGGATTCATGAATCATAGAATCCTACAGTGCAGAAGGAGGCCATTCGGCCCATCGAGTCTGCACCGACAACAATCCCACCCAGGCCCTATCCCCACAACCCCATGCATTTACCCTGGTTAATCCTCCTGACACTAAGGGGCAATTTAGCATGGCCAATCCACCTAACCCGCACATCTTTGGACTGAGAGAGGAAACCCACACAACCATGGGGAGAATGTGCAAACTCCAAACCGAGACAGCGACCCAAGCTGGGAATCGAACCCAGGTCCCTGGCGCTATGAGGCAGCAGTGCTAAACACTGCCACCGTGCTGCCTCGATTAACATGGAGAACAAAAAAACATTTTGTGGATACACTTAAGCACAAAGTGTGACCAAGGGATGGTAAATATACAGTTCAGAGTTGATTTTTAATTTTGTGGGAGTAGGAACATTTTGAAGGGAGCAGATATTTCAGACAAACTGGTCACTTATAGTTGTGACTGCACCAAGTTTGGTTAATAAGATTAATAAACGATAGGCACAGGTTGGCAAATGGAATTGTGACATTATTGCTATAAAAGAGACCTGTCTCAATGAAGGGCAGGACTGGGCATTAAATCTTCCTGTTGATGTAGGGGATAGGGCCTGGGTGGGATTGTGGTTGGTGCAGACTCGATGGGCCAAATGGCCTTTTTCTGCACTGTAGGGTTTCTATGTTTCTGTGATGTGGTGCACATGGATTTTCAAAAGGCATTTGATACACTGCCACACAACAAACTTGTGAGCAAAATTCTAGCTCATGGAACAAAAGGCATTTGAATAACAAATTGGCTGAATGACAGGAAAGAGAGAGTAGTGATAAACGGTTGTTTTTCAGATTGGAGGAAGGTTTGAGTTGGAGGTTCGCAAGGTTCAGTGCTGGGATCCTTCTTCCTGATATATATTAATGACCTAGACTGTGGTGTTCAGGGCATGTTTTCAAAATTCGCAGATGATAGGGAGAACGCAAACATTGTCAACTGTAATGAGGGTAGTCTTGAACTTCAAAAGGACAAAGATATACTGGTACATTGGGCAGTCAAGTAACAAATGAGGTTCAATGCAGAGACATACGAGGTGATGGATTTTGGCAGGAAGAAACTCTAAGGAGATGCAGGAATGAAGGAACCTCAGTGTACAAGTACATAAGTCATTGAAAATGGCAAGGCATGTTGAGAGAGCAGTTAATGAAGCACATAGTATCTTAGGCTTTATTAATGGGTGCATTGAATACATGAGTAGGGAGGTCATAATGAACTTGTGCAAGACACTAGTTAGGCGTCATCTGGAGACTGTGTCCAGTTCTGGGTGCCATATTTGAGGAAGCATGTGAAGGATTGGAGAGAGTACAGAGGAGATTCACAAGAATGACTCCAAGGATAAAGAGCTGTAGCTATGAGAATAGATTGGAGAGGTTAGGACTGTTTACCTTGGAGAAAAGACGGCCAAGAGGAGACTTAATAGAGGTATTCAAGATCCTCAGGGGTAGGAACAGGGTAGATAGTGAGAAACTGTTCCCTCTCAAGGGAAACATAGAAAATAAGTGCAGGGGGAGGCCATTTGGCCCTTCGAGCCTGCACCACAATTCAATATCATGTCCAATCATGCACTTTCAGTATCCCAGTCCCGCTTTCTCTCCATATCCCTTGATCCCTTTAGCCACAAGGGCCATCTCCAGCTCCCTCATGAACATATCTAATGACCTGGCCCCAACAGCTTTCTGTGGTAGAGGTTCACAACTCTGAGTGAAGAAGTTCTTCCTCATCTCAGTCCTGAATGGCTTACCCTTTATTCTTAGACTGTGACCCCCTTGTTCTGCACTTCCCCAACATCGGAAACACTCTTCCTGCATCTAGCCTGTCCAGTCCCATCAGGATTTTATATGCTTTTATGAGATTCCCTCGCATTTTCCTAAATTCCAGTGAGTACAAGCCCAGTCGATCCAGTCTCTCTTCATATGTCAGTCCTGCCATTCCAGGAATCAGTCTGGTGAATCTTTGCTGGACTCCATCAGTAGCAATAATGTCCTTCCTCAGACTAGGAAAGCAAAACTGCACACAATACTCAAGGTGTGCCTCACCAAGGCACTGTATAACTGCAGCAAGACATCTTTCCTCTGATACTCAAATCCTCTTGCTATGAAGGTCAGCATGCCATTAGCTTTCCTCACCGCCTGCTGTACCTGCATGCCAACCATCAGCAACTGTTTCACCATGACACCCAGGTCACGTTGCACTTCCCCTTTTCCTAAACTGCCACCATTCAGATAATAATCTTCCTTCCTGTTTTTGCCACCAAAGTGGATAACCACACATCAAGAACTAGAGGACACAGAGGAAAATTGTCAAAAGTCGAAATGATGCAAGGAAAATGTTTGTCACTAAAAAACTGATTGGAATCTGGAACAAACTTCGTGAGAGGGTGGTGGAGGCAGGTTCGATAGAGGTATTCAAAAGGGAATTGGATTGCTATCCGAAAAGAAAGAATGTGCAAATTACAGGGATGAGACAAGGGTGTGGGTGCTGGTAGAATGGTCTTTCAGAAAGCCAGTGCAGACCAGACAGGGTGAATGGGCTCCTTCTGCACTTTGAAAGTTCTGTGATTAATTGCTATTGTAGCCCAAGAAAATGTGATTTGGCCCTTTTAGTTTTTTTGATTGACTGTGGCTATAAACAGTCAGCAAAGTCAGAGTACAATTTTGCTGATTTAAGAGGATGAAATTTGAGTGAAATCTGACAGCGCAACACGTCTGTATGAAAGATGCCAAAATCTACAAATATTTATTTTGGGCATTATTTATTTTGAGGTGACAAAAATGATTGACAAGGGAAGGGCCGTAGATGTTGTCTACATGGACTTTAGTAAAACATTTGACAAGGTCCCTCATGGCAGGCTGGTGCAAAGGTTAAAACACATGGGATCAAGGGTGAACCAGCTCGATGGATTCAGAACTGGCTTGGCCATAGAAGACAGAGGGTAGCGATGGAAGGGTGTTTTTCTGAATGGAGGTCTGTAACTAGTGGTATTCCACAGGGATCAGTGCTGGGACCTCGGTTGTTTGCAATATATATAAATGACTTGGGAGAAAACGTAACTGGCCTGATTAGAAAGTTTGCAGAAAATACTAAGATTGTTGGAGTTGCAGATAGTGATGGAGATTGCCAAAGAATACAGCAGGATGCTGGAAAATTGGGCGGATAGCAGATGGAATTTAATCCGGACAAATGCAAGATGATGCATTCTGGTAGATCCAATTCAGGTGGGAGCTATAAAATAAATGGCAGAACCACCAGGAGCATCGACACAGAGAGATCGGAGAGTACAGGTTCACAGATCCTTAAAAGTGGCAACACAGGTGGAAAAGGTGGTGAAGAAAGCATACATCATGCTCGCCTTCATTGGAGAGGGCATCCAGCATAAAAATTGGCAAATTATGTTAGTTATATAAAACGTTGGTTAGGATAGACACATGAACAGATGGGGAATAGAAGGTTACAGGCAATTAGTCTAGATAGGACAACATGATTGGCTCAGGCTTGATGGGCTGAAGGGCCTGTTCCTGTGCTGTACTGTTTTTTGTTTAGTTAAAGTCAGATACAGAATGGATGAGATGCTAAGTAAATTCCTTTCTTCAACACACCTAAGGAGTACTCCAGTTGAGTTCACATGGCATCCTATCCCCTACAATAGACATCTTTAAATATTGATTGTGGCCAATTGCTCGAACTTTCTTACAGTTGATCCACATCCACTGAAAGCAGAATTGAAAGTGCTCAAACTAACCACACATAGGACCTTCTCACTAGAGACAAGAGTCAGTCATGCTTGAATTAAATTTATGTCCCAGAGATGAAAGGCCAACACAGCAATCCCGTCTACCATCCAGGTTATCTCAACCCATTAATGTTTGCAACTAGGCAGCAGCCGACTCACGCTGTGCATTATCCACAGTACCAGTCTCCAAGACTAGTCTGTAGCACCAGCTCCAATTAATTATGCAAATCCTCTGGATCACACACAGACCCCTACTCCTCCTTGCCTTATCTTATTCTTCAAGCATGATTGTAAATGATGGCAGCTTGTAGATTGCAAGGCAGGCATCAAATACACTGCAGGAAAATATAAATATTACTTATGATCTATATCCTCAAAATGCAAAGAGTGGAGGACAGCATGGACTTTTATTTATACAAATTACTTTGCAGGTGTACAAGAAATGCAATGTTGCTTTATTGCTGAAAATGAATAAACACTTGAAATTTTCTTCTTGGTAAAACTTAGATTAGTTTATTTTCTTCTAATTAGGTCCCTATGGCTAATTCTCCATAGTCGAATTAGTAAATCTGGGATAAAGTATATAACAACATTCAGATTTGTTTGTGAGACCAATGGTGCCTGGAGAATTCACTCAGACTTCAGTTGCATTTGCATGCCCTCAGATATGACATCAAACTGTGTCTGAGACAAATTATAATTAATGTTTCTGAATTATTAAATAGGAATTTCCTTTTGAAATAAGTTGACTGTCAAGCTTTTTTTTAAATCAAGCTGTGATGCAGACAAATGTCATTGGATTTGGTTAAATGATAACTTCAAGAAACGTACCTTTTCCCTGGCCCTGCTAAGATCTGAAGTGAGGATGTCGATGTTCTCTTGCAGAATGGTGCACAGTTCAGGCCAGGAGAATTTCGCCAGCATGCCATTTGGTTGCTTCATGACTACACAGCCTGCTATTAGTCGCTGATACAAACTGTGAAGGAAGGTCAGTTTTTCCTGCGAGAGAAGTACCAGTGCATTAGAAATGATCCAAAAGTGCTGCCAGCAAAAGAGAAGCCATCAATATAATAAAAACGTCAAATTAAAGTATTGAACTTTCCTTCCAGTAAATATCGGTGTTATCATCATGCGTAGAGGATGGCAGAAACAAGTGACCTGACATGAGAACAAAACTAGCCATCAGAAATTCTGCCTGCAGAATGCAAGTGCGCAGCAATTTATATTTACATCAGTGTTCTCTATAATTTACTACCACAAAGGAGTTATTGCCTGATACCACTGCAACTTTTCAGTCACCCTGCCCAGAGCAAGTAATCACACCAATGATCAGGGCACTTTCATTGAATAAATCAATAAGCAGTATTTGGACAGTTCAAAAAATATATAATATATTTTCTGTGTAAGAAACTCATATACAGATGGTAGACTTTCTTGCAAACTGTTACTAAAAATATCCGGGGTTAAACTATAATATCCATATCTGTTAGAGACCCTCAGGTTCAATACAACCATTAACTTTACTACCACCTAACTTAAACTACAAAGGGTCATAATAATAAGACTGAAAACTTCGATATTGAATTAATAGTTGACATCAAATTCTGTCCAATCTTGAAGTTTGGCAATATTTAGCATTAGTAACGTTTGACCGGCACATGGTGACACGGAGAACAAATGTTAAAAACTGCAAACCAAATAAAAAATACACTACGCTAAAAGAAATTCAAGACTGAATTGAATGTCTTGCTAAAAAGAAATGGCTGTTAAAGCACGCATGGGTGCAACATGGTTTGTGCTCAGAAGACGTTCACAAACTGCTCAAGCTCCACTCACAACCTTTATCTCTGAATCTGTATTATCTGAATCCCAATAAACAATCTGTAACTTTCTGGATTCTGTGAAATGACAGTGTGACTAGAACTACTTTACAATGTGCTTCACCCCTCAGTGTTTAAGCTTTTAACTCTGGGTTTCTTGCACTATCTTGGAAATCCCACAAATTAAATTAAGATATGAAAGAGTATTAGTTTAGTCCACGAACATTAGTTTCACTGAAAGTTTAGAACTGACTTGAAAACAGTAATACAATACTTATTTTCAAATTGAAGTTTGCCTGTTCTACAGATTTCTTGTAGAAACACTAGTTTAGCACTCCCTTTCTCCACAAATTTCTGTCAGAGAAGAAATGAAGTAAAATCGCGTGAGTGAATACACAACTTGGGATCAGAAATAAGACAGGAAGATTCATAATCAGAAAGTCTTGATTGAAGGAAGGAAAGGAAATACATTTGGAAGCTCTTGAAGACTTAGAACACTTTTTAGAAAGTATAATCCAGCATAAATTGGTGAGCATCATTAGCCATGAATCTAACATTTTCCCTCCTTTGGAATTACACTCAGTCACCATGCATGTGCCTAAAGAGTGGTGTGCTTTCATGCTGCTAATTGATAGATTCTATCTATTGTCAGTTTAACTACCTCTGCCTTCGGCTATTCATCTTTCCATCTTCGTTCTGATTGGGCTCACAATCAAAATGTCATAACCTATCTTTTCTTTCTAAAGACACTGGCAGGCCAGCTATGTACTTGTTCTGGTTGCAGTTTGAATGGAAGTTCATTAACCACTCTGTTTCTCTCTCTTCAAATGCCAAATCATCTGAGCTTTTCCAATGTTTTGCTTTTATTTTAGATTTCCATCGTTTTTACGTATTTCCAGCATTCTCTAATCTGATTTCCAGCATTTGCAGTTTGTTACTTTTAGTTTACATGGTGCATCTTAGCTTAACCCCAATTTTGGAATTCATCACTTTCAATCCAAAAATTAGATGCTCATTCCATAACGAATCGTACTCTTTTTCAAATAAAACTTACTTTCATCTTACTATCAAGTCATAGGGTGCAAACTTCACCCAGGAACTAACAAGTTCTACCTTGAGAAAATATAGCCAGAATTAGATCCTTCACTTCCAAAGGGATTATCACTCATTGCACACAGAGATAACTTAAGTGACTTCTACAAAAGAACTTCTGCATTTATGATCATCTTTATTGAAATAAATGTTAAAATGTACATCAATAATTTAATGTCTGAGTCACTTATAGAATGTAGCAGCAAGAAAAGTCTAACTTACAAGTGTGCATCATCTCAATTTCAGATGGATAAAGCCCTCATTAATATCAAGTTCTGTTTGCTTGTGGAATGCATGGAGTATCACATTAATTTTTGGCACTGCATTTCTATTCCTAGTATTCCATATTTGACTTTAATTAGCCAGTTCTTTGAAACATTGAGCTGGACAATTAAATATGATATGTCTTCCAGAAAAAAATCATTTAAATCTCAATGGCTGCACTATTACAAATGCCAATATTCATTAAGCAAGCACTCTTTTCTTTCCCCCCTCCCAGCAACAGCAGCAGTACATCTGCCAAGTAGTGATTTGTTCTGAAGACCTTAACGTCTGGCTACAAAATTTGTACACAATTGTTCATCCAAATTAATATTCAATTGCATTTATTGTGAAGGGATAGTGAGGGCAGCGTTATAATGCTTTGTTGCTAGGCCAGAAGTGTTACAGTATGCTGATGGCCTGGATTACAATAAACAGCGAGTAGTCTCAATGAACTATATTTAATATCATTGTGGGGTCAAATGTTGCCTCAGCAGAGTTTCACAAAAAGCTCAGTGCAAACTTTGCCCAAACTTTTATTTACCCACAACTAAAGATAGGAATAACTCGGTCTTAAAAGTAGACCTGCATAAATAAACAATTGGTGGATTTTTTAAAAACTAGACAGGTTGGGGGGAGAGGATCGAGACGAGGTGACTGGGAGCGAGGAAGTTAGCTCGCAAACAGAGAAGGGTTATAGACGGTGCAAGAGTGAGGATGGACAGGGGATAGAGAAGGGGAGAGCTCAGACCAAAGGATTGAGATGTGTTTACTTTAATGCCAGGAGTATAGTGAATAAAGGGGATGAGCTCAGAGCGTGGATCGATGCCTGGAAGTGTGATGTGGTGGCCATTACGGAGACTTGGATGTCTCAGGGACAGGACTGGATACTCCAGGTGCCGGGATTCAGATCTTTCAGGAAGGACAGGGAGGGAGGCAAGAGAAGGGGTGGAGTGGCACTGCTGATCAGGGATAGTGTCACAGCTGTAGAAAAGGTGTATGCTGTGGAGGGATTGTCTACAGAGTCTCTGTGGGTGGAAGTTTGGAGTGGGAAGGGGTTGATCACTTTGCTGGGAGTTTTCTACAGGCCGCCCAATAGTGACAGGGAGGTGGAGGAGCAGATAGGGAAATAGATCCTGGAGAGTTGCAATAATAGCAGAGTTGTTGTGATGGGAGACTTTAATTTCCCAAACATAGATTGGAATATCCCAAGGGTAAGCGGATTGGATGGGGAGGAGTTTGTCAGGTGTGTTCAGGAGGGTTTCCTGACACAGCATGTGGACAAGCCTACAAGAGGAGAGGCTGTACTTGATCTGATAATGACCAATGAGCCTGGACAGGTGTCAGATCTCTCAGTGGGAGAGCATCTTGGGGATAGCGATCATAACTCTATCTCCTTTATGCTTGCATTGGAAAAAGAGAGGATCAGGCAAGCTAGGAAAGCGTTTATATGGAGTAAGGGGAAATATGAAGACATAAGGCAGCAAATTAGAGGAGTAAATTGGAAGGAGGTATTCTCAGGGAAATCTACTGAAGAGAGGTGGCAGTTTTTCAAGGAATGTCTGTCTAGGGTTCTACAGGACAATGTTCCGAGCAGACAGGGAGGAGTTGGTCGGTTAAAGGAACCGTGGTGCATGAAAGCTGTGCAGGACCTAGTCGAGAAGAAAAGGAAAGCGTACAAAAGGTTCAGAGAGCATGGCGAAGATAGGGATCTAGATGAGTATACGGCTTGTAGGAAGGGACTAAAGAAGGAAATTAGGAGAGCCAGAAGGGGTCACGAGAAGGCCTTGGCAAGTAGAATTAAGGAACAGCCTAAGGCATTCTATAAATATGTGAAGAGTAAAAAGATGAGACGTGAAGGAATAGGGCCTATAGAAGGTGAAGGCGGGAAAATCTGTACGGAACCAGTAGAAATGACAGAGGTGCTCAATGAATATTTTGCCTCGGTTTTCACAGAGGAGAAGGACATGGGTGGATGTACTGTGGGCTTGCGGTGGACTGAAAAGATTGAGCATGTGGACTTTAACAAAGAGGTTGTGCTGGAATCTTTGAATGGCATCAAGATAGATAAGTCGCCGGGTCTGGATGGGATGTATCCCAGGTTACTGTGGGAGACGAGGGAAGAGATTGCAGAGCCTCTGGCGATGATCTTCGTCGATGGAGATGGGAGAGGTGCCAGAGGATTGGAGGATTGCGGACGTGGTTCCTATTTTCAAGAAGGGGAATAGGGATAGCCCAGGAAATTACCGACCGGTGAGTCTAACCTCGGTGGTTGGTAAGCTGATGGAGAAGATCCTGAGGGACAAGATTTATGAGCATTTAGAGAGATTTAGTATGTTCAAGAATAATCAGCATGGCTTTGTCAAAGGCAGATCGTGCCTTACGAGCCTGGTGGAGTTCTTCGAAAATGTGACTAAACACATTGACGAAGGGAAAGCGGTAGATGCGGTTTATATGGATTTTAGCAAGGCGTTCGATAAGGTCCCCCATGCAAGGCTTCTAGAAAAAGTGAGAGGGCATGGGATCCAAGGGGCTGCTGCCCTGTGGATCCAGAACTGGCTTGCCCAAAGGAGGCAGAGAGTGTGTATAGATGGGTCTTTTTCTAAATGGAGGTCGGTCACCAGTGGTGTGCCCCAGGGATCTGTTCTGGGACCCTTGCTGTTTGTCATTTTCATAAATGACCTGGATGAGGAAGTGGAGGGATGGGTTGGTAAGTTTGCCGACGACACGAAGGTTGGTGGGGTTGTGGATAGTCTGGAGGGATGTCAGAAGTTACAGAGGGACATAGATAGGATGCAAGACTGGGCGGAGAAGTGGCAGATGGACTTCAACCCAGATAAATGTGTAGTGGTCCATTTTGGCAGGTCAAATGGGATGAAGGAGTACAATATAAAGGGAAAGACTCTTAGAAGTGTGGAGGATCAGAAGGACCTTGGAGTCCGGGTCCATAGGACTCTAAAATCGGCCCCGCAGGTGGAGGAAGTGGTTAAGAAGGCGTATGGTGTGCTGGCCTTTATCAATCGAGAGATTAATTTAGGAGTCTGGGGATAATGATGTAGCTATATAAGACCCTCGTCAGACTCCACTTGAAGTACTGTGCTCAGTTCTGGTCGCCTCATTACAGGAAGGATGTGGAAAAGATTGAAAGGGTGCAGAGGCGATTTACAAGGATGTTGCCTGGATTGAGTGGCATGCCTTATGAGGATAGGCTGAGGGAGCTCGGTCTTTTCTCCTTGGAGGGATGTAGGGTGAGAGGAGATCTAATAGAGGTATATAAGATGTTGAGAGGCATAGATCTGGTGGACTCTCAGAGGCTTTTTCCCAGGGTGGAAATGGCTGCTACGAGAGGACACAGGTTTAAGGTGCTGGGGTGTAGGTACAGGGGAAATGTTAGGGGGAAGTTTTTCACACAGAGGGTGGTGGGCGAGTGGAATCGGCTGCCGTCAGTGGTGGTGGAGGCAAACTCAATAGGGTCTTTTAAGAGACTCCTGGATGAGTACATGGGACTTAATAGGATGGAGGGTTATAGGTAGGCCTAAAAGGTAGGGATATGTTCGGCACAACTTGTGGGGCTGAAGGGCCTGTTTTGTGCTGTAGTTTTCTATGTTTCTAAGATATATACAAGAAAGAAACTGCAAGTTCCAAACATTCTGTGGCTCGGGAGGGTAAGGGGGAGAGCGGGAGGGCAATAGTTATTGGGGACTCGTTAGTTAGAGGGATAGATAGGAGGTTCTGTGGCAGCAAAAGAGACTCGAGGATGGTATGTTGCCTACTGGATGCCAGCGTCCGTGACGTCTCGGACCGGGTCTTCCGGATTCTTAAGGGGGAGGGGAAACAGTCACAAGTCGTGGTACACATTGGTACCAACGACATAGGTAAGAGAAGGGGCGGGGATTTAAAACAGGAATTTCGGCAACTGGGCTGGAAGCTGAGAGCCAAGACAAAACATGTGGTCATCTCTGGTACGTTACCGGTGCCACGTGATAGCGAGTTGAGGAAGAGGGAGAGAGTGCAGTTAAACATGTGGTTGCAGGGATGGTGTAGGAGGGAGGGTTTCAGATACGTGGATAATTGGAACACATTCTGGGGAAGGTGGGACCTGTACAAACAGGACGGGGTGCACCTGAACCAGAGGGGCACCAATATCCTGGGAGGGAAATTTGATACGGCTCTTCAGGTTTAAACTAATTTGTCAGGGGAGTAGGAAAAGGAGTTGTAGTCCAGAAGTCAGTGTTGAGGGTGGTGAGGTATTGGGGAAGGTGTCAAGGGTGGGTACCGGTAGACAGGAAGGTGGGTTGAAGTGTGTCTACTTCAATGCAAGGAGCATCCAGAACACGGTAGATGAACTTGGGGCGTGGATTGGTACTTGGGACTACGATGTTGTGGTCATTACGGAGACGTGGGTAGAACAAGGACAGGAATGGTTGTTGGACGTTCCGGGGTATAGATGTTTCAGTAAGTGTAGGGAAGCTGGTAAAAGAGGTGGAGAAGTAGCATTGTTAATCAAGGATAGTTTAACGGCTGCGGAAAGGCACTTCGAGGGGGATCTGCACACTGAGGTAATATGGGCTGAAGTTAGAAATAGGAAAGGAGCGGTCACATTGTTAGGAGTTTACTATAGGCCCCCAAATAGTAACAGAGATGTGGAAGAAGAAATTGCTAAGCAGATTATGGATAGGTGTGGGGGTCACAGGGTAGTTGTCATGGGGGACTTTAACTTTCCAAATATTGATTGGAACCTTTGTAGGTCAAATAGTTCGGATGGGGCAGTTTTTGTGCAGTGTGTGCAGGAGGGTTTCCTGACACAATATGTGGATAGGCCGACAAGAGGTGGGGCCACATTGGATTTGGTACTGGGAGATGAACCGAGCCAAGTGTTAGATTTGGTTGTGGGAGAGCACTTTGGAGATAGTGACCACAATTCGGTGTCTTTTGTTATTGCAATGGAGAGGGATAGGGCCGTATGGCAGGGCAAGGTTTACAATTGGGGGAGAGGTAATTATGATGCGATTAGGCAAGAATTAGGGGGCATAAGATGGGAACAGAAACTGTCAGGAAAAGGCACTAATGAAAAGTGGAACTTTTTCAAGGAACAAATACTGGGTGTCCTTGATAGGTATGTCCCTGTCAGGCAGGGAGGAAATGGCCGAGTGAGGGAACCATGGTTCACAAAAGAGGTGGAATGTCTTGTGAAAAGGAAGAGGGAAGCTTATAGAGGGATGAGGAAACAATGTTCAGATGGCTCGATTGAGGGTTACAAGTTAGCAAGGAATGAGCTGAAAAAGGGGCTTAGGAGAGCTAGGAGGGGACATGAGAAGTCCTTGGCGGGTCGGATCAAGGAAAACCCCAAGGCTTTTTACTCTTATGTGAGGAATAAAAGAATGACCAGGGTGAGGTTAGGGCCGGTCAAGGACAGTAGTGGGAACTTGTGTATGGAGTCAGTAGAGATAGGCGAGGTGATGAATGAATACTTTTCTTCAGTGTTCACCAAGGAGAGGGGCCATGTTTTTGAGGAAGAAATGGTGTTACAGGCTAATAGGCTGGAGGAAATAGTTGTTCGGAGGGAGGATGTACTGGCAGTTTTGAATTAACTGAAGGTCGATAAGTCCCCTGGGCCTGATGAAATATATCCTAGGATTCTTTGGGAGGCAAGGGATGAGATTGCAGAGCCTTTGGCTTTGATCTTTGGGTCCTCACTGTCCACGGGGATGGTGCCAGAGGACTGGAGAGTGGCGAATGTTGTTCCTCTGTTTAAGAAAGGGAATAGAAATGACCCTGGTAATTATAGACCGGTTAGTCTTACTTCGGTGGTTGGTAAATTGATGGAAAAGGTCGTTAGGGATGGGATTTACGACCATTTAGAAAGATGCGGATTAATCCGGGATAGTCAGCACGGATTCGTGAAGGGCAAGTCGTGCCTCACAAATTTGATTGAATTTTTTGAGGAGGTAACTGAGTGTGTTGATGAAGGTAGGGCAGTTGATGTCATATACATGGATTTTAGTAAGGCGTTTGATAAGGTCCCCCATGGTCGGCTTATGATGAAAGTAAGGAGGTGTGGGATAGAGGGAAAGTTGGCCGATTGGATAGGTAACTGGCTATCTGATCGAAGACAGAGGGTGGTGGTGGATGGAAAATTTTCGGACTGGAGGCAGGTTGCTAGCGGAGCGCCACAGGGAGCAGTGCTTGGTCCTCTGCTCTTTGTGATTTTTATTAATGACTTAGAGGAGGGGGCTGGAGGGTGGATCAGTAAATTTGTTGATGACACCAAGGTTGGTGGAGTAGTGGATGAGGTGGAGGGCTGTTGTAGGCTGCAAAGAGACATAGATAGGATGCAAAGCTGGGCTGAAAAATGGCAAATGGAGTTTAACCCTGATAAACGTGAGGTGATTCATTTTGGTAGGACTAATTTAAATGTGGATTACAGGGTCAAAGGTAGGGTTCTGAAGACTGTGGAGGAACAGAGAGATCTTGGGGTCCATATCCACAGATTTCTAAAGGTTGCCACTCAAGTGGATAGAGCTGTGAAGAAGGCCTATAGTGTGTTAGCTTTTATTAACAGGGGTCGGAGTTTAAGAGCCGTGGGGTTATGCTGCAACTGTATAGGACCTTGGTGAGACCACATTTGGAATATTGTGTGCAGTTCTGGTCACCTCACTATAAGAAGGATGTGGAAGCATTGGAGAGAGTGCAGAGGAGATTTACCAGGATGCTGCCTGGTTTGGAGATTAGGTCTTATGAGGAAAGGTTGAGGGCGCTAGGGCTGTTCTCTCTGGAGCGGAGGAGGCTGAGGGGAGACTTAATAGAGGTTTATAAAATGATGAAGGGGATAGATAGAGTGAACGTTCAAAGACTATTTCCTCAGGTGGATGGAGCTATTACAAGGGGGCATAACTATAGGGTTCATGGTGGGAGATATAGGAAGGATATCAGAGGTGGGTTCTTTACGCAGAGAGTGGTTGGGGTGTGGAATGGACTGCCTGCAGTGATAGTGGAGTCAGACACTTTAGGAACATTTAAGCGGTTATTGGATAGGCACATGGAGCACACCAGGATGGTAGGGAGTGGGATAGCTTGATCTTGGTTTCAGATAAAGCTCGGCACAACATCGTGGGCCGAAGGGCCTGTTCTGTGCTGTACTGTTCTATGTTTAAAGAACATATTTGCACAGCTACCTCAGAAAGATCCTCAGCTCAATGTGAAGATGAATGTATAATATTCTTATGCACCTTTTGGTGGGCATGGAAAAACTGCATACAAATTGGCATTGACAGAAAAGTAGTTCCAGATTTTGAAGCCAAATACTCCTTTAAAAATGTTGCTAATTGTCACTTCAGATGGCAGTCAAAACCATCAAATGATAATTTGTCAGCATCACACCTGGCAGAAAAGAGGCAGTGGTACATTGTATATACTGGGAAAATGAATTACCAGCATGTCCATGTCTATGACAATACCACCCTCTTCTTCTTCAGGACCTATCACATGGAGCCCAAACTGGCATTTTTAAAATAAAGTTTGCAAAGAAATGGATCATCCCATGGGAAAAAAAAAATCAGTGGACGGAGAATCCAGAGTAAAACAATAAACATTTGGAAAGGGAAAACTTAACATTACATCAGAAGGCAGAGGAATAGGACCGATTGGATAGCTCTTTAAGAAAGGTCCATGGATGTGATTGCACGAGAGAGGGTGCAGGGGAGATTCACCAGGATGTTGCCTGGGCTGGAGCGTTTCAGCTATGAAGGGAGGCTGGTTAGGCTGGGATTGTATTTCTTAGAGCAGAGAAGGCCAAGGGTGAGGTGTACAGAGAAGGCGATTGAGGTGTACAAAATTATGAAGGCTATAGATAGAGGAGATAGAACGAGACTGAGCCTCATGTTTCCAAATTTGCTGCAGAGGGTTGAGGCTCGCCAAAACAGTCAGGAGACAAGTCATGATTCATGTCTGTTGCTGACTGATTTAGCACTGAAGTACCTGGTCTTCCTGTGACAAGCGCAACTGACATCTCCATGGAAACAGGTTGAATGGAACTGCCTGAAGAGGGACCTGTCATTGGTTTCAGCTGATAGCACACCAGACAGGGGAGTTATACCACTCCACAAGGATTGGGAAACCCCTGAAAGACTTTATTATTTAAATTCAAGCACTAAACGTTTAATTATCTTGGACTGTATAAATGGGGTATTGATATTTGTATAAAAAGGACTTAGAGGGGAAGGTCCGTTTAAGAAGCAATCTGTAGAGTGAGGGTCACATGACCCCAGGAACCACATGACCCAGGGAACCAATCAGGGAGCGTGGGTGGCCTGGTAATGAGCGGTCTTCTGTACTCGGTCATCCCAGGAGCTGATTGTAGCCACAAGGCTGCAAGCCTTTGTATGGTTTTACCTGTAAATAAATGAGTTGTGTCTTCGCTAAACTGGTAAATGAGCATCTTTACAGCAAATGAACCCAATTTGAGATTTGTCCTTTTTAAAAGGTGACAAAGAAAATGAGATACGTTGATGCCTTAATATGTGGTGTGGAATGGTTTTGAGATGGCTTTGAATTTATGATAGAGGCTGAATGGGAACCAAGTATGACATCTATTTTATCTAATCAAAACATGTTTCCCATTTCTAGTGTTACACAGCATATGTCCTCATATGTTGGGCTCTTGCACTGACCAAGCCAAATGCAAATACTGGAAACAATATAAATGTTCTATCGCAAGATTTCTTGCCCATTTATGTTATCAAACTACCAATTTCCTTGCCTTAATTAGTGTTTGATGTTCCAATCACCAAGTTTTTTTTCCATTAGACTAATGTTTAAGTTAAAGAAAGAATGGCCCTCATTTGCCAGTGACCACATTTCAGATTTTCTGAAAGCAATATCAAAACATTACAAAAATCTGTGAAGAGAAATTATAGCCAGTAGCCCCATGAGCATTATTTGTTTCACTGTGTGGTAGAAATCTGGGTGGAGGGTAGGGTTTGACGGTTCCTGCTTCTTAGGGCAGAACTTGTTGGTCGCTCTACATTGACCCCAGCACTGACCTGCTTTCCGGGGTCAGCCTCGTTCTATATGCACCCAGTGGGATTCCCATTTTCGTGAAGGAGCCCACAATGAAAGCAAGGAAATTCTAGTGGTACTGCAGTGGAAGGACTGCCCAAGCAAAACCAGAGGTGGGTAATCACAGAAGAGGGCAGTGAGACACCAGTCGGTCTCCAAGATACCTTTCAGAAGCACCTACTAAGAAAGCTAATGCACATACACAATCCACACTAAATCACTACACAAATAGGGTGGATAGGAACAGTAAATATACTAATAGTGAGATAAAACACTGGACAATTTGCTTTTCTCCTGCAGCAAATATCAACACAACACAGACAGAAATATGTAAACATATGCTGCAATAACCAAATGTTCATGTTACATGACAAGGACAGACAGTATCATCTCTGTACACTGTAATAGCTGTAGTTTTAGATATATAAATCCTAAATATAAGATAATGAGGTCCACAGTTTCCTTTAAAGCTAACCCCTATTCCTTAGCCCTACAAATGCAGTTTATCACGAACCTTTACAATGCAGAAGGAGACCATTCCACCCATTGAGTCTGCACTGGCAGGGTCGATGCTATCTTACTGCATCAATTTATAGTTGTTTTTCCATCCATCAGTATCTTAAGTCTGGCCAGAGTGCCAATCCTAGGCTATTATGACACACATCGATGTTACATAATTAAACATCTTTATTGTATAGTGTTTTACTCTCACTTCTGCAAAAATCAAAGGCATTTTCTAATTAACCAGAGCTATCAATCACCAATTTAGTGTTGCAGTACTGCTCAAGAAACTTCAGACCACACCTTTTGACAGTGAATAACGGTTTACTCTATATTTCATTTCTGATCCATATATTCACGTATGAAGATGCAACTCGCAATACAGACTGTCCTGGACTCTGGGAACCATGAGGCAGCCCTTTCCCATTGTGCAACATATCCCTCTAGTTTTGACTCCCCTACTGTTGGGAAAAGTTTTTGACTAGCTACCTCATCTATGCCCCATTATTTTATAGACCTCCATAAGTTCACCCCTCTGCCTCCTACGCTCCAGGGAAAAAGTCCCAGTCTATCCAGCCTCTCCTTATAATTCAAACCATCAAGTCCCAGTAGCATCCTAGTAAATCTTTTCTGCACTCTTTCTAGTTTAATAATATCCTTTTCTATAATAGGGTACAGTACACAGTATTCCACGTGTGACCTTGCTAATGTCGTGTACAACTTCAACAAGACGTCCCAACTCCTGATTCAATGTTCTGACCAATGAAACCAAGCATGTCGAATGCCTTCTTCACCACCCTATCCACCTGTGACTCCACTTTCAAGGAGCTATGAACCTGTACTCCTAAATCTTTGTTCTTTAACTCTCCCAACGCCCTACCATTAACTGAGTAGGTCCTGCTCCGATTCGATCCACCAAATGCATCACCTTGCATTTATCTAAATTAAACTCCATCTGCCATTCATCGGCCCACTGGCCCAATTGACCAAGATTCCTTGGTAATCCTAGATAACCTTCTTCACTGTCCACCATGCCACCAATCTTGGTGTCATCTGCAAACTTACTAACCACGTCTCTTAAATTCCCATCCAAATCATTAATATAAATAACAAATAACAGTGGACCCAGCACCGATCCCTGAGGCACACCACTGGTCACAGGTCTCCAGTTTGAAAAACAACCCTTTACAACCACCCTCTGGCTTCTGTCGTCAAGTCAATTTTGTATTCAATTGTCTTCCTCACCCTGGATCCAGTGAGATTTAATCTTATGCAACAACCTTCCATGCGGTACCTTATCAAAGGCCTTGCTAATGTCCATGTAAACAACGTCGACTGCATTGCCCTCATCTACCTTCTTGGTTACCCCTTCAAAAAACGCAATCAAATTCACGAGACACGATTTTTCACTCACAAAGCCATGCTGACTGTCCCTAATCAGTACTTGCATCTCTAAATACCTGTAGATCCTGTCTCTCAAAATACCTTCCAACAATTTACCCACTATAGATGTGAGGCTCACTGGCCTGTAGTTCCCAGGCTTTTCCCTGCAGCCCTTTTTAAACAAAGGCACAACATTTGCCACTCTCCTATCTTCAGGCACCTCACCCGTGGCTATCGATGATTCAAATATCTCGGCTAGGGGACCTGCAATTTCCTCCCTCGCCTCCCACAATGTCCTGGGATACACTTCATCAGGTCCCGGGGATTTATCTACCTTGATGCGCTTTCAGACTTCCAGCACCTCCTTCTCTGTAATATGTACACTCCTCAAAACATCACTATTTTTTTCCCCAAGTTCCCTAACATCCATGCTTTTCTCAACTGTAAATACTGATGAGAAATATTCATTTAGGATCTCACCCATCTCTTGTGGATCCGCACATTTCTGACCTTGTTGATCCTGAAGAGGCCCGACTCTCTCCCTTGTTACCCTTTACCCTTTATGTATTTGTAGAAGCTCTTTGGCTTCTCCTTTGCCTTATCTGCCAAAACAATCACATGTCCCCTTTTTGCCCTCCTGATTTCTCTCTTAACTCTACTCCTACACCCCCTATACTCAAGAGATTCACTTGATCCCAGCTGCCTATGCATGTCATGTGCCTCTTTCTTCTTCTTGACCAGGGCTTCAATATCCCGAGTCATCCAGGGTTCCCTACTTCTGCCAGCCTTGCCCTTCACTCTAAGAGGAATGTGTTTACCCTGAACCCTGGTTAACTCACTTTTGAAAGCGTGCCACTTACCAGACATCCCTTTGCCTTCCGACAGACTCCCCCAATTAACTTTTTTCATAGAAACCCTACAGTGCAGAAACAGGCCATTCGGCCCATCGAGTCTGCACCAACCACAATCCCACCCAGGCCCTACCCCCATATCCCTACACATTTACCTGCTAATCCGTCTGACCTACACATCTCAGGACACTAAGGGGCAATTTTAGCATGGCCAATCAACCTAACCCGCACATCTTTGGACTGTGGGAGGAAACCGGAGCACCCGGAGGAAACCCACGTAGACACGAGGAAAATGTGCAAACTCCACACAGACAGTGACCCAAGCCGGGAATCGAACCCAGGTCCCTGGAGCTGTGAAGCAGCAGTGCTAACCACTGTGCTACCGTGCCGCCCCACTTTTGAAAGTTCCTGCCTGATACCATCAAAATTGGCCTTGCCCCAATTTAGAATTTTAACTTTTGGGCCAGACCTAGGTCCTGGAGACTTATTGACCTTGATGCGCTTCAAGACTTCTAGCACCTCCTTCTCTGTAATATGTAAACTCCAAGACATCACTATTTATTTTCCCAAGATCCCTAACATCCACATCTTTCCCAACGGTAAATACCAATTGAGAAATATTCATTTAGGATCTCACCCATCTCTTGTGGATCTGCAAATAGATGACCTTGTTGATCTCGTTCTCATTGAATGCTGGAGCAGACTCGATGGGCTGACTAGCCTATTTCTGCTCCTACATCTTATAGTCTTAAACAATTGGATATAGGTAGAAAAAAAAGTTTCAATGGCTGAAAAAAAAACTTGTGAAAAATTCTAATTATAATTCTGTCATTTTGAAAGGGAATTGCTTTTTTGGAGAGCTGGTGCTGACGCAATGGGCCAAATGGCCTCCTCCTGCACTGTATCAATTCTGTAATCCTGAAACAGACTGATATACATTTCTGGTAATTTAGCCATTGTTCAGCTACGTTTCCTACATGACAACGGTGACTACACTGTCTCAAAGTACTTTAGTTTGTTTATTAGTGTTTAGGTTTACATTAACACTGCAATGAAGTTACTGTGAAAATCCCCTAGTTGTCACACTCCGGTGCCTGTTCGGGTACACTAAGGGAGAATTTAGCATGGCCAATGCACTTAAACAGCACTACTTTGAGATGTCGTACGGCCAATGAATGGGTGGTCACAATAAGTGTTCTATCAGTACAAGTCTTTTTTTCTTTTAGAATTTCAAAAAGGAGACATTTCTAAAATATAATTTTTTTGTTTAATATTTATTAATTGAATAAAAATTTCACCGGCTGTCATGGCATGATTTGAACTCAAGACCCCAGAGCAATAGTCTGGGCCTTAGATTACAATTGTAATTGTAATATTACCAATACCGACCACCTCCCCGTGTTATCAATCACCCCACTTTTGGTTCAATATATGCAACAAAATTCTCCCCAATTTTACATGTCAAACTCAGCATTTATTGTTCTCAAAAACATAACAGACTCTAAGTGGTGACAACGTTCACATGTATTAAATCTGAAAATATTAAGGCAGATGTTTAATTGCACTTTATATCCACAAAATCCTGATTAAGAGTATTTTTAGTCATATTTCATTATAAAATTAGGTTTTTCAAATGTAGTTCTGTTCTGCAAGATGTTTTTGGTGGCTAAACTTCATATCCATGTGGTAATGTTACTAAAGGTGTTAATTTTCCATTAATTCTGCAGACATTTTAATTGCCACTCAATTTTAGAGCAACTTACCTGAACAAAGAGTTCCCCAGCTTGCAGGAAAAAATATTGTTTGTAATTAGTGCTTAAAACATTAATGATTACTTTAAATATGTGATGAATGTATTAAATGCATCATCTTTTAATCATGACAAAAAAAAGTATAGGAGTAATTAAAGACAAAATAAAACTTACTCAAAGGTTTCAAATAACACCAGGACCTCCAAGGGCAAAACTAAAGGTGTTTAAACATCATTTGAATTTTCATGTGAGTGAAATGACTGTGTAAATAATATTTAGTGTACTAAGTGAGGGCAATATTATTCTTTTGTTTATGACAGGTCTTTGGGGACATTCATGATGATATCCACAATGAAATATTAATGACTGCAACATAATGACTACAAGTTTATCAAATGATAATCAACAGCACATTATGGCAAGTTACTGACCTCCTGACTCCCCAACACTTGTCCACTATCTACAAGGTGCAAGCCAGGAGTGTGATGCAATAGTCTCCACTTCCCTGGATGAGTGCAGCTTTAACAACACTCAAGAAACTCAATACCATCCAGGACAAAGAAGGCGCTTGATTGACACCCCAGCCATAAACATTCACTCCCTCTACCACCAGTATAGTGGCAGCCATGTGTAGCATCTATGAGTTGCACTGCAGCAACTCACCAAGGTTCTTTAGGCAGCACCTTCCAAACCCACAAATGCTACCATTTAGAAAGCCAAGGATAGCAGATACATGGGAACACCACCACCTGGAAGCTCCCCCCAAGTTTCTCACCATCCTGATTTGGAAGTACATCGCTAATCCTTCACTGTCACGGGGTCAATATCCTGGAACTCCTTCCCTAATAGCACTGTGGGTGTACCTACACCACGTAGACCACAGTGTTTCAAGAAGACAGCTCACCACCATCTTCTCAAGGGTAATTAGGGATGGGCAGCAAATGCAGGCCAATTTTTAAAAAATTATTCACAAACTATCAGAAAATTTAAATTTACACATATCCATTCTGTGGATGTTAAGTGTTTTATGATGAAGAGACCTCAGATCAGGTCCGTTATCTATACAGTAACAAAAACTAAAGACTAATCATTATATAAGTGAATGTGTGTAATGTACTTGTCACAAATCCTAAATTAAGCTATGGTGTGAAAGCTGTCATATATGATGATAAATAATAAGATGGGCCACATACAATTGTGCTGAACATAGCAAAGCAACTACAAATGTTTAGTTTAAGAGATTATCTTGCAATCCATCACAATACCTCTGTATCCTTTTGATGAGATCGTGTAAGTTTTTGAATTTCATTTCTAGCTTCAGCAACAACGTTTTTCTCCCTCTCAAAGTTGTGTTTCATATTTTGTAGCTCCATGTTCAGTGTGTCAATCAGTGCATCTTTTTCAGAACATTCACTGCGCCAATTGTTTATCTTTTTATTTGCAGCTGTCAGATCTTCATGAACTTTCTGAAGAACAAGGGTTCATATTAATTTAAATCAGGGATCCTCCTGTCACCTTTATTGCTTGATGAAAAATCTTCAACACATTATCAAATTTATGTTGCAATTCCAGCATTTAATCTCCTTTAACATGGAGGAAACAAAACCAGTGCTCTAATTCAAACGTTAGGGGGAAGAGGATTGAGAGAAGTGATGGCAATTTCTTAATGCTGATGAAATTCTGAGGCCACCTCAAGTGGAAACTTTGTACACAACCTAACGATGGGCTATTCAATTACCAGTACCTGCAGCTCATTAACTCTGCTGGAAGAAACCAAAGCCATTTTCCATGACATTAACTTCAGTTCACAAGAATGCTTTCCTAAATGCAGGGCATGTAAGTAACTCAAAGAAAAGAATGCACGCCCCTTGGTAAAGCTGGAAGCAGATAAGAGGATTTGGAATCCCAAGCTGCTTTTAATGCCGCTTGGAAATGAAATGCTCACCATGAAACAAGATCTATGAAAAATCATATATGGCTGCAAAATGCCTTCTGATGGATCTGGCAATCATCCTAGGAATGCTGGATGCTTTAAATAACCCACAATATTTTGAGAATTGCATGATAGGATACAAAACTACAAAAAGTATAACATTTTTCAACATTTAACCTAAAATTTAGCTACAAAAATTATGCAAGACAGTTGAGTGTCTACAAAGAGGGGTTAGCCCAAAATTAATTATAACTATTCTCCATTAAGAGCCAAGTCATCAAAGAGAAGCCTATTGGATTTGAATGAAGAGATGGGTTGTTGGGGATAATCTGAATCAAGTGCTAGCCATCTAGCCAACTGAGCTAACTAGTCCTTTTTTGTTTCTTTACTATAATTACCACTCTCTGTGTCTTTTATTCCAGGACATCTTTGTAACTTAATTGCTCGTGCCCTCCACCCTATCCCTTCTTCCTTCCCCTTCCACCACGTAAAACCCATCACATTTTTACCTTCCTTCAATTCTGAAGAGTCACATTTGGCTTGAAACATTAACTCCCTCCACAGATACTGCCAGAACTGCTGAGTATTTCCAGCTCTTGCTGTTTTTATTAGCAATTTGATCAAGTCCAGTACTATTTGGTGAAGTCTTCGGTACAATTCATCCAAAGACAGAGAATTAATTATTGGTCTTGGATCAAAACTTTTAAGGTTAATAGTGTGAATTGCACCAGTTGAAGCGCAATCTTGTTTGTGTCCCTGTGGAATCTGTTGGTACTCAGCACCTTAATTGTGAACCTGTCGAGGATACATCCATAGCTATCATCAGAGACTGCAGTGCTGGCTGTATTCCCAAATACATCTGACTTTCTGCTTACACAAGTTCAAAGTTGCCATTGCAGCTGAAGGGAAATAAACTGCTGCATATTTATCATGTAGAAACTCACCTCCAAAACCACATGCAAAATGAGATGAAGCATAATTGTTTGAAGATAACATTGGTAATATGCAAATATTTTGCAAAACAGAACTGGACTGTTTAGAAATCATACTTTCTAAATAAAGATAGCTGGCTAGACGCAGATGCCAAAAACCTCCGACCTTATCGGTAGCTGGGATTCTTCGGTGCAGCTGCAGTCGATGGAGTTTCAGTTGAGTGCCAAATTCGCTGTGGCAGTGGGGAGAGTACGGATGAAATCAGAGAATCCCGTCCTTAGGGACAGGCTCAACAATTACATAAAATACATTTATTTTAAATACTAAACAGCCTTTTAGCAGATCAATTAAACTCCTACCTCATGATTTTCATTTTGTGACCAGATTAACTCTTTGTAAGCCTCACATTGTTCATTTATCTTCTCATACAAATCCCTCATTTTGTTAAGCTGAAACAAACATAAAAATAAATGGGTAAGTTTCACAGCTAAATTCATCAGAATTCATTTTCTAAATGCACACCTAGTTTCATTTAGATAGAATCATGCCAAATTAATACTTTTGTATTTGCCCACAAGATGATCATTGGGTACGCTCACAAAATTCTTGGGTTTCTGTTTTGTCCATCATGGATTTTTATATTCTCACTTCCATAGTTATCAAACCTGAAAGAAAATCTACCAATCATTTACAATGAACTGTTGAGATCGGAAAAAAAGAACCCTGTCAAAACAAATTAGCTTTCCAGCGAGTGAAATTTGTCCTTTAGTTATGTTTCCGATTGGTCTTGTCATGAAATCTTCCCTGAAGATGGGTTACCTTTATGCTGATATTAACTTAGGGACTAGAATTGTTCACATTTCTGCCAGCTGCTGGATTGCAATTGTCTGGATCAGATTTGAGCAGTATAAATTCATTATTGTATTTATATCTTCTTTCATTAAGACCTCCTACTTTAACCAAGTTCCATTATTCAATTCACACTTTGATCGAATTGCTCAGTTTACATTTCTGACTCAAAGCGGTCCCTATATGAAGCAACTGTTCGGAAAATAAACCTTGACTTCTCCCCTCCTTTTGTGAAACAGTATGCGAGTTTATACGGCAAGTGGAATCAAACTGATGTGGCAGCAAATCTGCTGTTTGCACTTTTGTGCCTTCAAATTGGTCCCAGTACAGACCTGGTCCCTGCAGTGGTTTACTTCAGGCCAAAACTGATTCAGATCTCATTTATAATACAAAGCCACGCTCAAAAAAAGGCTCTGTACTTCTGCAGTTTTGCCTCCTGCTAGTAAAATTGCCCCACATATCACACAGCTCAGTATCACAAGGAGGGAAAAAAAACAACCCAAACATATGACTTCCGGCAGCCCGAGTTTTTCAAATCATCACTCGATCTGTATGCCAATCGAAGCCGCTTCACCAATTATTGCCATTGAGCTCCTGGAGCTGGTGGCTGAAAACAACACAAATATATCCCTTTTTTTCAAAAAAAACCTTGAAATTGCATCTCCATTCACAAACATTGTCAGAGAACGCAACGTCAATATACCTGCTGCTGTTACTACGAACCCCCCCCACCCCCTCCACCTCCCACCAAAGGGACTGGATTTCTTCCTCTGAGGCAGGGACTGGGAGGCGGGATGAGTTTCAGTTCACAAACCTGCCTCTGTCGCCAGCCTTCCAGGAAGCAGGATTTTCCAGGGGTCTGGGCTTTAATGACCCTAGAGATGGGTCTGCTGACTAATTAATGGCCAAGGGGCAGAAATGGAGGCATGATACCAGGGACGCACACTACTTTCTGCCCCAAATTGAGAATCAGCTGTGGCTGCCAATTGTAAGTTTTCAAAAGATAAATTTCCCACTTTCGGAGGACAGCCAGAGACCTGAAACTTGGGATAGACCAGTCTCATTACTCAGTACCATCTTGAAGATCTTGGAGGCGTAAAAGTGCGAACAGCAGTTTTGCTGCCACATCGGTTTGATTCTACTTGCTGTATAAACTCATAGGACTTATAGTCAACCTTGTCGCCAGATCCAGACAGCAGTAGATCTTTGTCCACCTCAGTCAAAATTGGACAACTTACCAGGGATGCACTCTCAGTGAGCCTGCAGTGGTACAAATTGCCTTGTTTACAGAAACTGGCCGATTCAGAGGCCCACTCCCTGCCATTTTCCAAGGACAGGGAAAAGGGTGAAATTGAGACAGGATTTCCAGCTGTGGTGCTCGGTGGCCATTTTTTTGCCACCAACCTCCCATCCCATCCCAATATCGGAGGGGAAAATTCCGGCCAATGTATTTGCCAATAAAATTCATTCTGATATTGGTCACTGTAAACATGAATAGCTTTCATATCTGTTACAGAATTCCCATACATTTCTATTGCTTTGAGTGTTTTTGTACTTACTTTGTTTCCACCCCACAAGACATTTTAAGTTGGTCTTATTTGGAAAAGTAATTTATTTTCTCAGTGTCGTTTTCCAACAGAATAAAACCACTTAGGTTTCTGTTCATCAAATTCCATTACATGATGTTTTAACAATTTGAAACAGGTAATGTCATATAATCAAAGGTAACTGCTTAAGTGGGGAAAACGGACTTAAAAAAAAAAGTGAATATTAATTGGAAATGAAGGCGGCAAGTGAATGAAAAACTGAAATGAAGCCACATTGAAGGTTGGACTTCATAAGATGTAAAAATGAGTGAACAGCAGAGAAAGCATTGTTGTGTAGCAACTTTTTCTGTAAGAAGTCAAACGGTTCAACATGCAGTGAAGTCCAATAAAGCTTACAGATAATTAATCTTGTAATCTTTTCAAGAAATTAATGGATGCAAATAAGTTAAAACTTTGAACAGTTCAAAAATAAAAAAATATGCATTCAAAGTAAACCAGTTCAGTGAAGTTTAACAAACAGATTTGAAAAGTAAGATTCTTCAGGGAGCTTTAAGCAACAATACAGTGGTGAACAACATATATTTTTGAATTTGCTGAAAACATCAATACTGGCAGATAACCTCCCACATTACTATAGGAAGCAATGTTTCATCACAGTCAGTCTAGTTAAAAAGCATTGAAATGCAAGGTCCCAAGTTCGAGTATATTTTGCCTAACTTTAATTAGCTAAATGACGCATGGCCAGTTTCCTGCATGCATGTATCTCAGACAGTTAATGCGCACATTTCCTTTAAAACAAAACATCATTTTGAAACGAAACCGGAATTGAAAATATTATATTAGCCTTTCTTAACAACGGAATTTCTTTTAAGGTGAGAAGCAGTTGGGCAGTGTACCGTTCACAATTCTGACCAACTGCTCAAGGCCCAAGGGCTCCTCCAGGCCCAAGGCTGCTGCTTAAATCATACACCACAAAGACTTTTATTTTTCTTGCCTACCACCCTGCTGCTTTCATTAGTTCAATAATCATTAAGTACATTCTAATGGGAAAGCCACTGTGATGGTAGCCAATTAGGTATCAGGATTACGTTAAACTCCCAAATACCTCAAAAATTCAGGGTGCTTGTTATATTTGTCAAGAAGAGCTAGGAACTATATTCTTATGTGCATGTATACACAAGTATTCAGGATGCCACATCACTCAATACTGCACTACAATCTGTACACTGAACTACATTTGACATTAGCTGCAGTAATTGTGTCTAAAAATTTAGAATCAGAGTCCTACAGTGCAGGAGGAGGCCATTTGGCCCATCGAGTCTGCACTGACCACAATCCCACTCAGGCCCTATTCCCCTAACCTCAAGTATTTACCCTGGCTAGTCCCCCTGACACTAAGGGGCAATTTAGCATGGTCAATCAACCTAACTCGCGAATCTTTGGAGTGTGGGAGGAAACCAGAGCATTCGGAGGAAACCCACGCAGACACAGGGAGAACATGCAGACTCCGCACAGACAGTGACCCAAGCTGGGAATTGAACCTGGGTCCCTGGCGCTGTGAGGCAGCAGTGCTAACTACTGTGTCACCATGCCGCCTCAAACTTCGAAGAACCACAAGACATAATGGTGCTGTTCTGAGATTTGCTTGATCTGTTACTTTGGTATCAGAAATTCTGTTTCTGAATGAACATAGCAGTACAACACCCAATTCTGTCTAATGCAAGAAACTGAAGTTATTTCAAAGTCAATTGCTGTTTAAAAAAACTGACAAAAAATGTAAAATATCATGATGAAAGATGCACCCTTAATAGGATACAAACATAACATGAGGGAGAGAAGGCCATTCAGCCACTTTTAGCTAGGTTGGATCAGTCCCCCAAACTGCTCTGGTTATCGCAGCATTTTATCGATGGCAGGACTGACTTCCAACAGCATGGATTTGGTGGGGGAAGCTGTACTTTTTCATTTAAAGAGGGTTCTGCGGGCAGGGAGGGCAACTTTGAGATCAAGTCAAAAGAGTTTCCCCTCAATAGTTATAAATATTAAAAAGTTTATTCAGGCTACCTCATGCAGGCTGCAGAGTCCCTGCATCCCTCAGCAGTAACCATCACTCTTGGTGGCGTTGCCAAGCTGCTAGCCCTCTGATTGGCCCACAGCTCTTGGAGGCAGGTGGCCAACCTGCAGAGTGCAGCAAACTTGGCCGTAGCTTGTTCATGATCTACCACCAATAAAATGGAGGTCCCACTCCCCTCCGAGCACATTTGAGGCCTGGATTCAAGCTAGACATTGGGTCCCCACCCAGAAAGGTGAAACTCTGCCCTTGATTTTCTTAGCAAAATGCAATACCTCAGTCTTATTTGTGCTCAAATTCATTTGTCAATAATTGGTCTATTTTGCAGGTTAATTTGTTGTAATGTTTTTTATTTCTCCACATATTCTCCCTTATCAAGCTGTCCTCCACTCTCCATGTACTTACTGTGCCTCTGCCTGCCCTCAATTTTTCCCTTATGTCTTTATTCATTCATTTGGTAGCAACAACTAAAGTAATATTGTATGGTCCATGATGCAAACACACCCATCCAAGCCCAGTAGTTCAAGGAAGGAGGTGCTGCGTAACCTTATGTCAGATATGCTCCCATCCAATCCTTTAATGTGGTTTCACCCCAATTCATAATTGTGGGTGTCCTCACCCATTCATTGGCATAATAAAACAGTTCAATCCTGTAAATAACTTTGAAGCTTATTTTATTCATACATGGGGTGTGGGCACTGCTGACTAGGCCAGCATTTATTGCCCATCTTAATTGCCCTTGATAAGGTGGTGGTTAGCTGCCTTCTTGAACTGCTGCAGTCCATGTGGTTCAGGTCACCCAAAGTACTGTTAGGAAGCATGCTCCAATTACTGCCTTTCCAAAAAAGCCATTTCCCTATTTGCATCCACTGGTTCACTGTTTAGATTTTGGATTTGCAAACCCAGATCTAGGACAAATTTACTGAAACATCAATCAATGTCATCAATCAAATGATGATGTTAATATGAGAAATTCCAGGGTCAGTAGTAGAAATATAGTTCATTAATCAAATGCAGGTACTTAAACCCACTAATGAAAATATACATGGATAGCTAACCAAATAAGACTAACACAGCAATATAAAATGGTATTGCTTCCCCAAGGCAGTACTCCTAAGGCATATTTCAACAGATTTACTTTGAACAATGACCCTGGGCTAATTTAAAGTGGGCAGCAAGCTAACTGTCTCATTAATACCAAATATCGCCTACTCTTCCCACCTACTTACTGTTGTCCACCCACAGAACATCATGCTTAAATGAGCATTTCACAAAGGAGGTCAGGCCAACAATATTTGTTATTCACTCACAAGTGCACCTATTTATAAATCTGAAATTGTTTGAAGCATTTATTTGCTTTCTATCAGAGATACTTTTTAAAAATGTCACCCAAGCTTCCTTTTCTTGGATTGGTTGCATTCACGTTCTTATTTTTGAAAATCTATACTGCAAAATTCTGTAGTTATATGTGCCGTAAGAAAAATGCTGGATAAAATTTAAGAACATAAGAACATAAGAAATAGGAGCAGGAGTAGGCCATCTAGCCCCTCGAGTCTGCCCTGCCATTCAATAAGATAATGGCTGATCTGAAGTGGATCAGTTCCACTTGCCCACCTGATCCCTATAACCCCTAATTCCCTTACCGATCAGGAATCCATCTATCCGTGATTTAAACATATTCAACGAGGTAGCCTCCACCACTTCAGTGGGCAGAGAATTCCAGAGATTCACCACCCTCTGAGAGAAGAAGTTCCTCCTCAACTCTGTCCTAAATTGACCCTCCTTTATTTTGAGGCTGTGCCCTCTAGTTCTAGCTTCCTTTCTAAGTGGAAAGAATCTCTCCACCTCTACCCTATCCAGCCCCTTCATTATCTTATAGGTCTCTATAAGATCCCCCTCAGCCTTCTAAATTCCAACGAGTACAAACCCAATCTGCTCAGTCTCTCCTCATAATCAACACCCCTCATCTCTGGTATCAACCTGGTGAACCTTCTCTGCACTCCCTCCAAGGCCAATATATCCTTCCGCAAATAAGGGGACCAATACTGCACATAGTATTCCAGCTGCGGCCTCACCAATGCCCTGTACTGATGCAGCAAGACATCTCTGCTTTTATATTCTATCCCCCTTGCGATGTAGGCCAACATCCCATTTGCCTTCTTGATCACAAATTTGGAATTTTCTCAAACAGTTTGGTCAAAAGAAATGGAATGACTTGCTGGTTTATGACAAAGCTATAACAGTAAATGAGAAAAGGCAGAAAATAATGATTGGTGACTTCAACAATCCCAAAATGAAAAATATTTTACGAGGAAGAACTCTGTCAACATTGTTCACAACTGTCTTCTGAATGTGCATCACAAACCTCCACCAAAGAGCAAGTTGTCTTCTAAACTTGCTTCTTCCAATTGAGGAGTAGAAGCAAGTGAATTGTTAAGCATCAACATTCAATTTGACTGGGAATAAGTGCAGGCATTGAACCAAACCTTAGTATACAACTTAACACAAGATACATTCTTGGGCACAGGAGCAAAGTTTAGCAATACTGACTTGAGGGTAAATTGGTCTAGAATAAATGGACACCCTTTGAAATCAAGGATAAACTTTATGGCAAGGCCGAACAGAAAAAAATTCAAATGAAAGAATAGGACAAGTAAAACAGGAAACTTGCATAGCTTCCAGGGAGATAACCGTAGGGCACAGAACAGAACTACAAATAATCAGGTTTATAAGAAATTGGGCAGTCAAGAGAGAATTGGAGAGGAATATACAGCAACAAAAAACTACATCCCTTCAATACTTCCAAAATAAAGACAATTATAGGAGGAAATTAAAGCCAGAAGGGATTCACATGGTTTAAAGTGAAAATTTACAGGAAATAGTAAACATGTTAAATGGCTTGAAGGATTTTTCACCAGGAAAAACTAAAAATATTTAACGCAAACATCAGTTTGGGTTGAAATTCCCTTGGACGGAAGGATATCTCAGCTGGGATAAATGATATGTGAAATGATACATTTGATGAATAATGGAGAAGTCCCCATGAACTGAAACCAGGTGAACGCAATTCCTATATTCATGGACAATTACAAGTCTATTGACCTATCAGAAGAATTAGGAAACTAATGGAACCTGTTACGACCCAGCTGATGTTACTAATTGACAGTAAGGTCCCCGAGTGGAACACAGCTCGATAGATCCTAACTTTTATTTTTTTGTTCAGAGATATGGATGAACAGAGTCACAGGACTGCCAATGAACTTTTAGTAATATTTATTAAACTAGATTAACTACAATATACTATTCCTTCACCCCAGCTATGTACAGCTTTTTAAGGATAACAAGTTTACAACATACATCTTAATACTCTAAAGTTCTCAAGAAGTACACAGTCCATGTACCACGCTCTGAAACCAAGTGACAGATGCCGCTCAAAACAACTTCTGTGAATTTCTCATCAAATCTCCCCCAGATGTCTGTTATACTGTGAGCCAACTGGCCTCACTAGAATGCTGACTTCCACAAGGTTTTCCAAACTCCATTCTCGAAAAACACTTTGGAATATTCTCCCACACAAGGCTCTCTTCTCAGATGACTTCATCAAGGATCCACATCCAGCGTTTTGACCTCTCCTTTCAGTATTCATCTACTCTGGATCAACACATACATTCAGGCTTCTACACAATCTGTCAGGTACCTAGCCATGCCAACAGACCACCACTACTTCACTGGCCATATTAAGCTGTCATTAACCTTAGGATTACTTTAGATGTCTGGCTTCTTGCTAGCCAGCTATGCTAGATCTATACCCTGAAGCTCTGTTTTAACTAAGGGTTCCTCTCTGCTCCTTTAACTTCAGTGAGCAATACTTCATTCAGATTTTGGTTCATTGTCCCCTTGACTTAAGTCTGCCTGGGACTCCTCTTTTCATTCCCTTGATTCAGGAATGCCCTGTTCTTTAGATTCTGGAACCTGCCTTCTGCCCATTACATTATTGCCCTCCCTCTACTGGCAATTTCTACAGGAGCCGCTTTCTTCTCAGTTACCTGGTTCCAACTGAGCTCAAATGCTTTTGCTTTTCAGTGTGGGCCACTGATTCCTAAGCAATATCTTAACTGCTTTTATGTTGTAAAACCTTGATTACAATTCAGGCAAAGTTGAAAATGAAACAAAACTAAACTAGACTTGTAGGCACCTTCGTTTAACATGAAGCCAAGTTTTAGCACACAAATAGAGGGTCACAAATTAAGCTTATACCTTATTCCTAATAACCAAAATCAAATATAAATTGTTTAAACTATCTCTACTTCCTAATAAAAGAATAAATAGAAATGAAATGGTGCCTATATGAAAATAAATGATAGCCAGTATAGCTTTAGAAAGGGTAGGTCTTTTCTGACCTACTGCAGATATTTTAACTTGAGCAAATAACATATGAAGTGATGAGAGAAAATTTGGTCAACTGTATCTGTGTGAAAGTACCACACAAGATGAACCTTAATAGGTTACAGTGTGTAGATATCAAAATTAAGTATGGCAGCAAACAGGGAAAGATCTAGATTGAAGAATGCAGTGTAATTGGCTTGGCTTGTTGTTAAATTTGATAAGCAATTTGGATATTCAAATTCCAGTTAGTCCAGTAATTCTGTTTTGGATACAAAAAAGAGCTGTTCCACTGAAATTGAAAGGGGAGGTGGCAGCGGGGTGGTAATCCAGAGTGCCAGGCTAATGGTCTGGGGACACAGGTTGAAATCCCACGTCATCCGGAGCACTGCATCCCATTCTGGGCACCATACTTGGAGGAGGATGTTAAGGCGTTGGAGAGAGTACAGAGGAGATTCACAAGAATAATTCCAGGGATAAAGAACTGGAGCTATGAGGATAGATTGGAGGAGTTGGGACTGTTTTCCTTGGAGAAAAAAACGCTGAGGGAGGCTTGTTAGAGCTTTTCAAGATCCTGAGGGGTATGGACAGAGTAAATAGTGGGAAACTGAACCCTCTCAAAAGAGGATCAAGAACTGGAGGGTACAGATTCAAAGCAATTGACAAAAGAAATAAATGTGCAAGGAAAAATATTTTCACCCAGAGTGTGGTTGGAGCCTAGAACAAACTTCCTGAGTCAATTATGAAGGCAGGTTCAATCGAAGGGAATAGGATTGCTATCTGAAAACAATATGGTTACGGGGATAAGGACCAAGTAGAATGCTCTTTCAGAGAGCCAGTGCAGAATCGATAGGCCAATTACCTCCTTCTGCATTGTAAAGATTCTATGATTACCATAAAAGTAGGGATCAACCCTGGTTCAAAGAAGAGTGCAGGAGGGCATGCCAGGAGCAGCACCATGCATTTCTAAAAATCAAGTGCCAACCTGATGAAGCTACAACACAGGACTACTTCTGTGCCAAACATTGTAAGCAGCAAACAATAGACAGAGTTGAGCAATCCCACAACAAGGTCTCCAGTGCTACCAGATCGAGTTGTGACTGGTGGTGGACAATTCAACAAGGAGGAGGAGGTTCCACAAACATCCCGTCCTCGATGATGGGGGAACTTAGCACAACAGTAAAAACGATAAAGATTGAAGTATTTGCTATAATCTTCAGCTGGAATGGATGATCCATCTCAACTTCCTCCTGAGATACCCGGCATCTCAGATGTCAGTCTTCAGCCAATTCAATTCATTGCACGTGATATCAAGAAATGGCTGAAGGCATCAGATACTGCAAATGCTATGAGCCCTAACAACATTCCAGCAATAGTACTGAAGACTTGTGCTTCAGAACTAGCTGCACCTTTAGCCAAGCTGTTCCAGTACAGTAGTTCCTGTGCACAAGCATCGGTCCAGCAATGTGGAAAATTGTCCAATTATGTACTATATACAAATAACAGGACAAATCCAACCCAGCCAATTACCACCCCAGTCTACTCTCAGTCATCAGCAAAGTGATGGAAGTTGTCGGTCGTCGACAGTGCTATTAAGCGATACATACTCAGCAATAACCTGCTCACTGATGCTCAGTTTGGATTCTGCCAGAGCCACTCACTCCTGACCTCACTGCGGCCTTGATCCAAACAAGGAAAAAAAGAGCTGAACTCCAGACGTGAGGTGAGAGTCACAGACCTGGACATCAAGACTGCATTTAACTGAGTGCAGCAACAAGGTGCCCTAGAAAAACTGAAATCAATGGCAATCGGGGGGAAAACGCTCCACTGGTTGGAGTCATACCTGGCACAAAGGAAGATGGCTGTGGTTGTTGGATGTCAGTCATCTCAGCTTTCAGACAATACTGCAGGGGTTCCTCAGGGTAGTGTCCTAGGCCCAACCATTTCTAGCTACTTCATCAGTGATCTTCCCACCATCAAAAGGTCAGAAGCGGCGATGTTTGTAGATGATTGCATAATGTTCAGCACCATTCATGACTCCTCAGATACTAAAGCAGTCTTTGTCCATGTACATCAAGAACTGGATAATATTCAACTTTTCACCAATAAATGGAAAGTAATATTCACTTAACACAAGTGGCAGGCAATGATCATCTTCCCTTGACATTCAATGGCATTCCTGCCACCAAATCTCCCACTATCAATATCCTGGGGGTGGGAGAGGTACCAATGACCAGAAATTGAACTGGGTCAGCCATTTAATGCTGTGGCTACAAGACCAGGTCAGAAGCTTGGAATTATGTGGAGAGTAACTCACCTGTTAACTCCCCAAGGTTTGTCCATCATCTGCAAGGCACAGGTTAGGAGTGTGGCGGAATGCTCTCCACTTGCCTGGCAAAGTGCAGCTCCAACAACACTGAAGAAGCGAAACATCATTCAGGACCAAGCAGCCTGCTTGATTGGCACACCTTCTATAAACATTCATTCCTTCCCTACCGACTCTCAGTAGCAGCAGTGTGTACCATCTATAAGATGCACTGCAACAACTCATCAAGCCTCCTTCAACAGCCCCTTCCAAAGCAGTAATCTCAATCACCTATAAATACAAGGGTATAGACACACAGGAACACCAACACACGGAAATCTGCCTCCAAGCCGCACAGATCCTGACTTGGAACAATATCGCCATTCCTTCACTGTTGCCGGGTCAAAATCATGAAACTCCCTCCCTAACAATACTGTGGGTATACCTACACCACATGGATTGCAGGGCTTCAAAAAGACAGCTCACTACCACCTTCTCAAGGGGCAGTTAGAAACGAGCAATAAATGCTGGCCTAGCCAGTGACACCCACATCCCGTGAAAGGTAGATTTTAAATTTTCACTAACAAGCAGTAAACCTAGAGATCCACAACTAAATTAACAACAGAGGCAGTTCCAGGTTAAATCATTGGAAACTCCTGAGAGAGAAAAAAAAAATCAATTTTAACCTCCAAATCCGCATGTTTCCCAACCGGAAACCATGGATGAACTGGGATATCCACTGCCTGAAGTCCAGGACTGAGGCGTTTAAGTCAGGCGACCCTTACCGATACAAAAAAGCCAGATATGATCTACAGAGATCCAAAGATGCAAAAAGACAATACTAGACCAAGCTAGAATCCCAGGCTAGCCACACGAACACCCACCGACTATGGAAAGGTCTGCAAGACATAACAAGCTACAAAATGAAGGCAGGTAAAAATCACCGGCTCCAATGCACCCTTCTCCGATGAGCTCAACACATTCTATGCCCGTTTTGAGCAAGAAGTCGGAGAGAGCATGGCCTCCATCCCAGAAGAACCTCTATCCGAGGTCACCACTGCCAACGTCAGAGCAGCCTTCTCAAAAGTCAACCCATGGAAAGCAACTGGCCCAGATGGGGTACCCGGATGAGCTCTCAGGTCCTGCGCGGACCAGCTGGCGGGGGTATTCGCAGACATCTTCAACCTGTCTTTAGACCAATCTGAGGTCCCTACCTGCTTCAAGATGACGACCATCATTCCAGTACCAAAGAAAAGCCAGGCAGCGTGCCTTGATGACTATTGTCTGGTGTCTCTGACATCCATCATCATGAAGTGCTTCAAAAGTTTAGTCATGGCACAAATCAATTCCTGCCTCTCAAACTGCCTGGATTACCGCAACAGGTCCACGGCAGATGCCATCTCCGTGGCCCTACACTCAACCCTGGAGCATTTAGGTAACAGGCCTCTATTCATAGACTACAGCTCAGCCTTTAACACCATTATTCCTATGAGACTCATCTCCAAACTTCGTGGCCTGGGGCTCGACTCCTCTCTCTACAACTGGATCCTAGACTTCCTAACCCACAGACTGCAGTCAATAAGTATAGGCAACAACACCAGAGATAATGGTGTTAAAGGCTGAGCTGTGGTCTATGAATAGGAACCTGACATAGGTGTCCTTGATGTGGAGATGCCGGCGTTGGACTGGGTAAACACAGTAAGGAGTCTAACAACACCACGTTTGCAAGTTGGACTTAAACCTGGTGTTGTTAGACTCCTTATAGGTGTCCTTGCCATAGTCGGCAGGAGTCCATGTGGCTAGCCTGGGATTCTAGCTTGGTCCGTCTTCTTGAACAACACCTCCTTCACGATCATCCTCAACACCGGTGCTCTGCAAGGCGTGTTCTCAGCCTTTTACTATACTCCTTATACACCTTTGACTGTGTGGCCAAATTCTCCTCCAATTCGATTTTCAAGTTTGCCGATGACACCATCGTTGTAGGTTGGACCTCAAACAATGACGAGACACAGTAGAGGAATGGGATAGAGAATCTGGTGAACCAGTGCGGCGACAATAATCTCTCCCTCAATGTCAACAAAACGAAGGAGATTGTCATCGACTTCAGGAAGCGTAAAGGAGAACATGCCCCTGTCAATGGGGATGAAGTAGAAATGGTCAAGAGCTTAAATGTTTTGGTGTCCAGATCACCAACCTGTCCTGGTCTCTCCATGCAGATGCTATAGTTAAGTAAGCCCACCAATGCCTCTACTTTCTCAGAAGACAAAGAAAATTTGGCATGTCCGCTACGACTCTCACCAACTTTCACAGATACACCACACAGAAAGCATTCTTTCTGATTGTATCATAGCTTGGTATGGCTCCTGCTCTGCCCAAGACCGCAGCCATGAATGAAGCCCAGTCCATCACTCAAACCAGCCTACCATTCATTGACACTGTCAACACTTCCCATTGCCTTGGAAAACAGCCAGCATCATCAAGAGCCCCATGCACCCCGGACAAACTCGCTTCGACCATCTTCCGTTGGGAAAAAGGTACAAAAGTCTGAGATCATGTACCAACCAACTCAAAAACAACTTCTTCCCTACTGCCATCAGTCTTTTGAATGGACCTACCTCGTATTAAGTTAATCTTTCTCCACACCCTAGCTATGACTGTAACACCACATTCTGCATTCTCTCCTTTCCTTCCCTATGAACAGTATGCTTTGTATAGCGCGCAAGAAACAATGCTTTCCACTGCATCCTAATACACGTGACAATAACAAATCAAGTCAAAACCAGAGTAGATTAATTAAGCTTCCACTGTAGTATGATATTCAAGGAACAGACTCCCAATGTACAATCTGTCAAAGTTGCAAACTTCTCATTTTTTCCCCACTTGAGATAGGTGGAATGTTGGCAACTATATACACCAAATCCTGCTGCTGATCAGAAAGGCATCAGGAATTGTTGCACGTTGCTGGGTCAAAACGGGGCACACCCTTCCTAACAGCAGCCACTGTGCAAATGCTTCTGAAGTCTTTCAGTCAGCGCAGGATTAAATTTGTGCCCAACCCCTGGGCAATGACCTGGAGTTTGAAAGAGTTTAAAATCAAGAACTGAATGTGGGCTGACACACGCCTCCGACCCATTCGGCTCTGGGTTAAAAGGCACCCAGCGGCTGTGAAAGAACAACGGTTGCATTTAAAGGAGTTAAACCCCAGACACAGACCACAAATTAACTGGTCTCAATCCATAATAAATCAAACCATGAAAATAAACAAAATAAATGGGTTATCAAAACTTTTTGAATGCTATTTTTCCCATCAGCATTTGTGCAGGGAGATGCGACACAGCCTGGATAGTTCCTTTGGTAAATAATGGGACTCTCAATCCCAGAGTCATTGATTGAATCCAGCATGTAACGAATTTTGTTTTAAATATTTAAGAGCAATTTATCAGGCAAGGTTTTCTGTTCAGTTATCCAGCTTGCACCGGTCTGAAGAGGAGGAGAGACTTTCACAAAGTTATGGCAGGCTGGCATTCAGCAAGGAGAATGATCAGAAACATGAGTCACAATAACTTCGACCATGATAAAATCCAGAAACAGACCATCCAGCCCAAAAGGTCAACAACAGTATTCATGCTGCAAACAAGCCTCCTCCCACCTGACGTCATCGAGCCCTATCAGCTTATCCTTCTCGTCCTTTCTCCAATATGTGTTCACCTAACTTCTGCTTAAATGTATCTGTGCTATCCACCTCAACCACTCCCTCTGGTACCAAGTTTCTCATTCTCACCACTCTCTGGGTAAAAAAGTTCCTCCTGAATTTCTATTGTTACTAATAAATCCAATCTTATATTCATGACCTTTGATCCAATGAGAAATGGATGGTAGAGAAACAAAAGGAATTTAAGGAGGCAGCTCCAGAGTAAGGGGCCTCGGTCACCAAGGGCATAGCTGTCAAGGGTGCAGCAATGGAACTGACGGATGCACAGGAGACCAGATGCAGAGGAATGCAGAATTCTTGTTGTGCTTCAAAGATAGAGAATGTAGAGATTAGGAGAATTTTAAATTAGGTCGTTTAAAAGACCCAAAAACATAATATGGCCAACAGAGGTACAGTGGAAAGAAGCAGCGCTGTCAGGAAAGTTGTTATTTATTGGCATAGATAGAACTTAATTACAAAATGCTCTGTCACCACCAGAACATTTCATTTGCGACGTCCATCTTAGGCACAAGTCATTCACTTTTACATTGTTACAATACAATGAAAAGGACTTTGTTGTTCACCTTCTATTTGGATGTATGTTGGTAAATGTAACCTCAGCAGGAGCCTTGGCAGTTAGTACGCTGAACCCTATTTTCTGAGTTCATCACATTTTGAATTTTATTCCTACGAGACTCATCTCCAAACGCTGTGGCCTGGGCAAGTTAGAAACATAGAAAGAAACATAGAAACACTACAGCACAAAACAGGCCCTTCGGCCCCACAAGTTGTGCCGAACATATCCCTACCTTCTAGGCCTACCTATAACACTCCATCCTATTAAGTCCCATGTACTCATCCAGGAGTCTCTTAAAAGACCCTATTGAGTTTACTTCCACCACCACTGACGGCAGCCGAATTCCACTCGCCCACCACCCTCTGTGTGAAAAACTTCCCCCTAACATTTCCCCTGTACCTACACCCCAGCACCTTAAACCTGTGTCCTCTCGTAGCTGCCATTTCCACCCTGGGAAAAAGCCTCCGAGAGTCCACCCGATCTATGCCTCTCAACATCTTATATACCTCTATTAGGTCTCCTCTCATCCTACGTCTCTCCAAGGAGAAAAGACCGAGCTCCCTCAGCCTATCCTCATAAGGCATGCCACTCAATCCAGGCAACATCCTTGTAAATCTCCTCTGCACCCTTTCAATCTTTTCCACATCCTCCCTGTAATGAGGCGACCAGAACTGAGCACAGTACTCCAAGTGGGGTCTGACGAGGGTCTTATATAGCTGCATCATTATCCCCGGACTCCTAAATTAATACCTCGATTGATAAAGGCCAGCACACCATACGCCTTCTTAACCACCTCCCTCCACCTGCGGGGCCGATTTTAGAGTCCTATGGACCTGGACCCCAAGTTCCTTCTGATCCTCCACAGTACTAAGAGTCTTTCCCTTTATATTGTACTCCATCATCCCATTTGACCTGCCAAAATGGACCACTATGCATTTATCTGGGTTGAAGTCCATCTGCCACTTCTCCGCCCAGTCTTGCATCCTATCTATGTCCCTCTGTAACTTCTGACATCCCTCCAGACTATCCACAACCCCACCAACCTTCGTGTCGTCGGCAAACGTACCAACCCATCCCTCCACTTCCTCATCCAGGTCATTTATGAAAATGACAAACAGCAAGGGTCCCAGAACAGATCCCTGGGGCACACCGCTGGTGACCGACCTCCATTTAGAAAAAGACCCATCTATACACACTCTCTGCCTCCTTTGGGCAAGCCAGTTCTGGATCCACAGGGCAGCAGCCCCTTGGATCCCATGCCCTCTCACTTTTTCTAGAAGCCTTGCATGGGAGACCTTATCGAACGCCTTGCTAAAATCCATATAAACCACATCTACCGCTTTCCCTTCGTCAATGTGTTTAGTCACATTTTCGAAGAACTCCACCAGGCTCGTAAGGCACGATCTGCCTTTGACAAAGCCATGCTGAGTATTCTTGAACATACTAAATCTCTCTAAATGCTCATAAATCTTGTCCCTCAGGATCTTCTCCATCAGCTTACCAACCACTGAGGTTAGACTCACCGGTCGGTAATTTCCTGGGCTATCCCTATTCCCCTTCTTGAAAATAGGAACCACATCCGCAATCCTCCCGTACCTCCCCCGTCTCCATCGATGATGCAAAGATCATCGCCAGAGGCTCTGCAATCTCTTCCCTCATCTCCCACAGTAACCTGGGGTACATCCCATCCGGACCCGGCGACTTATCTATCTTGATGCCATTCAAAGATTCCAGCACAACCTCTTTGTTCAAGTCCACATGCTCAATCTTTTCAGTCCACCGCAAGCCCGCAGTACATCCACCCAGGTCCTTCTCCTCTGTGAAAACCGAGGCAAATTACTCAATAAGCACCTCTGTCATTTCTACTGGTTCCGTACAGATTTTCCCGCCTTCACCTTTTATAGGCCCTATTCCTTCACGTCTCATCCTTTCACTCTTCACATATTTATAGAACGCCTTAGGGTTTTCCTTAATCCTACCTGCCAAGGCCTTCTCATGACCCCTTCTGGCTCTCCTAATTTCCTTCTTTAGTCCCTTCCTACAAGCCGTATACTCATCTAGATCCCTATCTTCGCCAAGCTCTCTGAACCTTTTGTACGCTTTCCTTTCCTTCTCGACTAGGTCCCGCACAGCTTTCGTGCACCACGGTTCCTTTAACCGACCAACTCCTCCCTGTCTGCTCGGAACGTTGTCCTGTCGAACTCTAGACAGACATTCCTTGAAAAACTGCCACCTCTCTTCAGTACATTTCCCCGAGAATACCTCCTTCCAATTTACTCCTCTAATTTGCTGCCTTATGTCTTCATATTTCCCCATGAGTACCATGAGTAATATTCCTTGTTGGGCTTTTTCTCATACAGGCCAGAAAATCATCTCAAAGGCATGACCTGCCACTGTTTAAAGGGTGCAACAGTGCATTTGTGGAGAAAGGAATGCCAGATAGTAAACATTTAAACTTCAGCGATGTCAACTATGTATCATGCAAGCAGTATACCTTGATTTTCTGATGGCAATGTAGGAAATCCTGCTCTAATCCTGCTTTTGTTGCAATACATTAAATATGCATGGCACAAACAGTTACTTGCCTCCTGCCCACAACAGTCCAATTCTGCACAAAAGTAGCACAGGTGCCTCAGTCTGAGAGGATTTCAAGAGCAAGGTTGAGGAGCGTGAGTGGCTGATCGAACACAAACCGAAAAGGAGAAATCCATAGAATCCCCACAGCACTAAAGGAGGCCATTCGGCCCACAAAGTCTGCACCGACTCCAAAAGAGCATCTTACCCAGGCCCATCCCCTGCTCTATTCCTGTAACCCCGCACATTTACCATGGTTATTCTACCTAACCTATACATCTTTGGATACTAAGGGGCAATTTACTATGGCCAATCCACCTAACCTGCACATCTTGGACTGTGGGAGGAAACTGGAGCACCCGAGGAAACCCGCGCAGACACAGGGAGAATGTCTGTGTGGAGGCTGCACAGTCACCAAGGCCAGAATTGAACCCAGGTCCCTGGTCTGAGAGGCAGCAATGCTAACCACTGTGCCGCCATGCAATTTATAACTGAAGAGCTAGATATCTCAGCTGTGAACAATCTCCATTTTACTTTTCAAAGAACAATGCTTTACAAACATCAAAGTCTCTGTTGGAGAACGTACTTGCAAACATGTTGTCTAAGGTGCAGATCACCACAACCTGTATATGCGCTGTACCCAAACAGGGGATCAAAACACCAAGAAGAGTGTAGAAAGCCCAAATGGAATTTTCAGCAGAATTTTCCATGGCAAAAGCATGAAGCCAAATATTTTAGCAATGATGAACTCTCAGACTACGAGCATAAAGTCCTTGTTCTTCAATGTCTCTTCCTCCTTGAACAGGCTTGGAGATTGCATAGTGTCAGCTATTTTTAGGAGCTTCACTAATTTCACTGCTACCAGTTTTTCAATGCTGCAGATCACGTTGAGATGATGTCAACTTGCAGGGACAAGAATGGCCACGTTATTGTTTCTCTCTCAGATAACACATCAGTGCCTTTCTGCTGCCAGCCATTGATAATTGCACATGTGTAGAAAAGCAAACAGGAATTTGGTACCAAACAGGCACTTAGATAATACAGCATATCAAAGGGGGAGAACTGTGGTGGCACACAAGAGTAAGATAAACAGATCACACATAGAGAAGTAAGAATTGTCTGGACTTCAATTGTGCTGTGTCGAGAGAGAGAGAGTCTTTAGTATGGTATTGATTACATTATCACCAGCTGCCAGAGGTTATGCTTTGCTTGGTGATTTCACAGGAGCTGGAAAATATGTCACTGAAGCTAAAACAAAACCCAACTAATACAACTGGTACAGGAGCAGTTTGGGGCATTGAGTTCAATGGAAAGTAACAATGGGAAGGGATACAGTGGGTGGCCCAACCAACTTCATTCGTTCTAACACAACACTCAAAAGTTAAAATTATCCACGTTGGATAATGCAAAAACAGTAATCAAAGGTATTCAAAAAGCTGTTTTCCTTTTAAAAAGAAAGTGCATCTGTTGCAGTAATAGCTAATACCAGTACTTTTTAAAAATCCAACTGCGATGAGTCAGTCCCTGCTTTACTGTGACACAACGGTGGGGTCAGTCACATGCTGTACTTGGACGTCGAGTGGCAGATCATCAGTTAGACGCCACAGCTTGCGATTTATTTTCTCTGACAGTTCATTCTTCTTTCTGTCAAACTATCCCCTTCTGCTTTCACTAGAGCCACCCTTCGAGTCTCCTCTCTGCTTACTCTGGCACTGTTTCACAACTAAGAACATTTCTGAGCCAAAGCCTGCTGTGTCAATCCCTCTGCGCTGCTGGGGATCATGTGACATTTATCTTCATTGGTAACAATTCACCATGGGTTACATGTTCCTCGTTACTTTGAAGCTTCTTGTTTTGGCATCGGCAGAATTTTCATAAAGTATTCACTATACTATTCCATGCTCCTGATGCAGATGGATCAAAAGGTTTTTGGAGCAATTAGAAATGTAATTATTTTCTCAGTTATCAAACAGTTTGCAATACCCTCTGAAATTCTCACATGAACAGAAACAGCTTAATTTTACTTCTTGAAACAGAGGCACTGACACAACAAGTGCAACATTTGAGCTGCTCGATTCACTGTCACATAAAGGCATTGGGTCACTTTACATGCTAACGTGGTAACTGTCATTTTACAATACGTATTTCAAAAGAATGTGTATCGTCAGATATTCTATTCTTAAACATGCAGTTACAATCATGTATACAACCTGTTGAGCAAATGGGCAATGAAGCATTAAATATTTCTTCTGCACTCTATTCCATAAAATAAGCATTAGAATCCAGTGAGATGATCTTAAAAGGTCTAAATTGATGGTGTGTTCCTGTAATAATGTTTGCTTTTCTAGGATTAAACACTAAGGCCACATTTTATGTTGTTTCCTCAGACACCATAGGTATCTGCAAAGCTGTCAATCCTGGACTCCCCGTGGTCACTGAAATCTCCCATGACCTTTGTAATGAGTGGGTAGCACATACTGCTGCAGGCCAAGGGCTGTATCTTAGGCACCAAACAGTGCAAGTGTTACCTCATTAGATGTGTCTTCTAGCCTGCTCTGGTAATCTGTCAAGGTATGTCTCAAATTCTCAAGGACGACAGAGGGGCTTAAGGGTTTTTCTTTGTCCTTGCGACTGCCTAAAGGAAGAAATGGGAAGACAAGTAAAGCTTTTAAATATTGTATTATAATACCACAGCTAGAAAATAGATACTATGCCTAAAACCACTAAATTTCACAAGCAACTTACCGAATGAGTCAATATCGGTCTCTATCAGTACATTTATAGATTTACTGAACAGGGAGATATTGCATGCTTAATGAGGTCTGAAGTTATGGAGAGCTTACAGTATAACAAGAATTGCACAACAAGCAAAACAGAAATAGGTCTAATATTTAAATTGTCATGTTTTCAATAAACTAATCTGGAATCTATGCATTGTTCTCACTTCCTCCTTTCAATTATTCACCAAACAAAATGTAAAGTTTTCATGTTAACGTCACTCTGAAACTACTAGAAATGATATAACTCTAATTATATTCATATAATTTGTATCAATAGGATCAGATATGTATTATATTGCATCACTGATTAGCAACGTTAAAACTTTGCATTGTTAATGTTTAGAACTAACCTGATGAGCAACAGTTGCTTTTCAGGAATAGAGCACCAAAAAATTGTTTTGACTGCAATGGTCAGAGGAAGTTACAACTTTGTGTGATTTTGGCATAAACCGAATTTTTAATCAAACGCTTGCTCTTCTCCGGATCATGTAATATTGAGGAAATTTATGTAAACAATATGGCACTTGAACAAATTCGGAAAAAATTTCAAAGGCAACTTTTCTCCCTCAACTTGTATTTTTAAAATGCTTTTAACAAAGTAAAATATCCAGAGGGCGAGCATGTGCAGCTTTTCAAACAAAATTTGACACAAGGCTCATAAAGAGATATTATGGCCAATGGCTAAGTTTTAAGGAAGAGCCATAAAAGAGGAAAAAGACATAGGGAGGCCAGAGGGTTTTAAGGAGGACATTTTGGAAGTAGCAGCTGAAGACGCAATCACCAAGAGTGACGCAATTAAAAATCAGGGATGCACAAGATGGCAGAATTGGTGAAACGATTTTAAGGCAGGAGGAGACTACAGCGATAGGGAGGGACGAAGCCAAGGAAACAAGGCTGAGAATTTTAAAAATCAGAGCAGCTTGCAGTGTGTTGGAATAATCAAATTTAGAGTTAATAAAGGCATGGGTGATGGTTTCAGCAGCAGATATGCTGAGACAGCCCAACTGTAGCACTATGTTTCAGTTTTGGAAATAGGATGCTTTAGTGATGCAGTTCTCATCTCAGCATCAAATATAACACCCATGTTGCGACAGTTTGGTTTCACCTCAAAGTTGCCAGGGAGGGGGGGGGGGGGGGGTGGAGTCAGCGGCTAGAGAATGGAGTTTGTGGTGGGGACTATAAACAATGATTTTGGTCTTCCCAATATTTAGACTGATGAACTTTCACCTCCCAAATATTATGTATACATGGGTGAAATGCACAGGTATTATTTCAGGAAGTAGTTTTCAAATCTCTTCAGTAACTATCTCAGTTGAGATTTCAGAATAAAATCACTGTTTCTTTCCAGTTTTATTCATGCAACTGGAGCTTCCTCCCTAGCTGCACTGTGTGTGTACCTACACCTCAGGAACTAGAGTGGTTTAGGAAGGCAGCTCACCACCACTTTTTTCAAGGGCAACTAGGGATGGGCAATAAATTCTGGCCTAGCCAGTGAAGCCCCATCCCATGGATGTATTTGTTAAAAACTCCGAATACACCTCCTCATAAAATTGATTACTTTGACTTCATTTTGGTAGTTTCCTTCAAGTTTGTTCCAAATCCCATCTCAATTATAAGGCGCCAGTGGAAACACAGATGGCAAGTTGAAAACAAAGAGGCTCAAATAGCATGTTAATGCAGGGATTCCCAATCTGTAGATTGCAACCCCCAGTGGGGTCACAGGATGAGATTTTCAGGTTGAGAGTTCAGAGGCAGAGGTGAGCTTGGACTGATTTCTGACAGGCTGCAAGGTGCTTTTAAATACTTATTTTTTTTGTTGGTGGGTGGGGCTAATGGATTGATCACTGAGACCCCATAGCTGCTGCAAAAAAAAAGCAGATCGTCATTTGACTTTTAAAGAAACCTTTTCATCAACTGCCCCCAAGCTCAAGTCCCATTCCACTATCAGGTCCAGAACTAAAGCCCATCCCCAACAGCTGAAGCCTCTCCTATTCCAACCCACCACCCCCATCTACTCTTGTACCCTCCCATATTTTCACTATGGTGTCACATTAAATCTGAGGCATTAAGATGGAGCCACATTGGGAAAAGGTTTGGGAAGCACTACGTTAACAGCTAAATTGCAAATGTCACCAAGCAAGACAAAGATCCATAATTCTTATGCATGTATTAAGGTATGCATATATCTGCAAAAATCTGAAATGGGTACCTAGGTCCAATTGTGCCACCTGCACCAGAGGGACAAAAGTTAATTGGTGTGTACAAATTCCAAATGTACGAGAAAATCATTCTTCTAAAACCCTTCCTCAGTCAACACAACCATCTGTTTGATGAATTAAAGGTCTTGCTTTAGAAGTTATCAGGCTATCAGCACTCTCATTATTGAAAAGTGAATTGAGCAACAACATCCAATGACCATAAGGGTAGTTAAATGCAGTAATCAGAAAGTTGTCAAGAGTTGCCTTATGTCTTCAGCTGTTTTACTCTATCGATACCTCACCAAGAGACTTACCACTGGAATGGATGAAAGGGAGAGAGGTTGGGCAACTTGCATGATAAATCGTCACTAAACTAACAAGTTAGGTCCATTCCACGGAGTGTGAATTTTTAAATGACATGATCCAGTGAAATCCAGGCCAATTCCTACTGGAGCTGCAAACATGGTTTCACAGTCTTAAGCCGGTAGTTCTAGGAACAGCAGTAATAGTGAGCCACTACTGGGATTTGTAGAGGAAGAGAAAGAGAAATCCGCGATGTCTCGGATTGCGTTTTCGATATCCTTAAGGGGGAGGGGGACCAGCCCCAAGTTGTGGTTCACATAGGCACTCAAGACATAGGTAGGAAAAGGGATGGGGATGTAAGGCAGAAATTCAGGGAGTTAGGGTGGAAGCTTAGGGCTAGAACAAACAAAGTTGTTATCTCTGGTTTGTTACCTGTGCCACGTGATAGTGAGGAGAGGAATAGGGAGAGAGAGCAGTTGAACATGTGGTTACAGGGATGGTGCAGGAGGGAGGGATTCAGATACCTGGACAATTGGGGCTCTTTCTGGGGTAGGTGGGACCTCTACAAACAGGATGGTCTGCACTTGAACCAGAGGGGTACCAATATCTTGGGGGGGAAATTTGCTAATGCTCTTCGGGAGGGTTTAAACTAATTCAGCAGGGGGGTGGGTACCTGAATTGTAGCTCCGGTGTACAGGAGGTTGAGAGTAGTGAGGTCATGGATGAGGTTTCAGGATCGCAGGAGTGTACTGGCAGGCAGGAAGGTGGTTTGAAGTGTGTATACTTCAACGCCAGGAGCATCCGGAATAAGGTGGGTGAGCTTGCAGCATGGGTTGGTACCTGGGATTTCGATGTTGTGGCCATCTCGGAGACATGGATAGAGCAGGGACAGGAATGGTTGTTGCAGGTTCCAGGGTTTAGATGTTTCAGTAAGTGCAGGGAAGGTGGTAAAAGAGGGGGAGGTGTGGCATTGTTAGTCAAGGACAGTATTACGGTGGCAGAAAGGACATTTGATGAGGACTCATCTACTGAGGTAGTTTGGGCTGAGGTTAGAAACAGGAAAGGAGAGGTCACCCTGTTGGGAGTTTTTTAATCGACCTCCGAAAAGTTCCAGAGATGTAGAGGAAAAGATTGCAAAGATGATTCTGGATAGGAGCGAAAGTAACAGGGTAGTTGTACTGGGGGACTTTAACTTTACAAATATTGACTGGAAAAGCTATAGTTCGAGTACTTTAGAGGGGTCGGTTTTTGTCCAGTGTGTGCAGGAAGGCTTCCTGACGCAGTATGTAGATAGACCAACAAGAGGCGAGGCCACATTGGATTTGGTACTGGGTAATGAACCAGGCCAGGTGTTAGATTTGGAGGTAGGTGAGCACTTTGGTGACAGTGACCACAATTCGATTACGTTTACCTTCGCGATGGAAAAGGATAGGTATATACCAAAGGGCAAGAGTTACAGCTGGGGGAAAGGAAATTATGATGCGATTAGGCGAGATTTAGCTGGCATAGGTTGGGGAAGGAAACTGCAGGGGATGGGCACAATTGTAATGTGGAACTTGTTCAAGGAACAGCTACTATGCGTCCTTGATAAATATGTACCTGTCAGGCAGGGAGGAAGCAGACGTGTGAGGGAACCGTGGTTTACTAAGGAGGTTGAATCTCTTGTGAAGAGGAAGAAGGAGACTTATGTTAAGATGAGACGTGAAGGCTCAGTTAGGGCACTCGAGACTTACAAGTTAGCCAGGAAGGACCTAAAGAAAGAGTTAAGAAGAGCCAGGAGGGGACATGAGAAGTCTTTGGCGGGTAGGATCAAGGAAAACCCTAAAGCTTTCTATAGGTATGTCAGAAGTAAAAGAATGACTAGGGTAAGTTTAGGGCCAGTCAAGGACAGGAGTGGGAAGTTGTGCGTGGAGTCTGAAGAGATAGGAGAGGCACTAAATGAATTTTTTTCGTCGGTATTCACACTGGAGAGGGACAGTGTTGTTGAGGGGGAGTACTGAGATGCAGGCTGTTGGACTGGATGGGATTGATGTTCATAAGGAGGAGGTGTTAGCAATTCTGGAAAGGGTAAAAATAGATAAGTCCCCTGGGCCAGATGGGATTTATCCTAGGATTCACTGGGAGGCTAGAGAGGAGATTGCAGAGCCTTTGGCTTTGATCTTTGTGTCGTCATTGTCTACAGGAACAGTGCCTGAAGACTGGAGGATAGCAAATGTTGTCCCCTTGTTCAAGAAGGGGAGTAGGGACAACCCTGGTAAATATAGACCGGTGAGCCTTACTTCTGTTGTGGGCAAAGTATTGGAAAGGATTATAAGAGATAGGATTTATAATCACCTAGAAAGGAATAATTTGATTAGGGATAGTCAGCACGGTTTTGTGAAGGGTAGGTCGTGCCTCACAAACATAATTGAGTTCTTTGAGAAGGTGACCAAAGAGGTGGATGAGGGTAAAGCGGTTGATGTGGTGTATATGGATTTCAGCAAAGCGTTTGATAAGGTTCCCCATGGTAAGCTTTTGCAGAAAATACAGACACATGGGATTGAGGGTGATTTAGTGGTTTGGATCAGGAATTGGCTAGCTGTAAGAAAACAAAGGGTGGTGGTTGATGGGAAATATTCATCCTGGAGTTCAGTTACTAGTGGTGTACCGCAAGGATCTGTTTTGGGGCCACTGCTGTTTGTCATTCTTATTAATGACTTGGATGAGGGCGTGGAAGGATGGATTAGTAAATTTGCGGATGACACTAAAGTCGGTGGAGTTGTAGACAGTGCGGAGGGAAGTGGCAGGTTACAGAGGGACATGGATAAGCTGCAGAGCTGGGCTGAGAGGTGGCAAATGGAGTTTAATGCGGAAAAGTGTGAGGTGATTCATTTTGGAAGGAGTAACCCGAATACAGAGTACTGGGCTAATGGTAAGATACTTGGTAGTGTGGATGAACAGAGGGATCTGGGTGTCCATGTGCATAGATCCCTGAAAGTTGGCACTCAGGTTGATAGGGTTGTTAAGAAGGCGTACGGTGTGTTAGCTTTTATTGGTAGAGGGATTGAGTTTCGGAGCCAGGAGGTCATGCTGCAACTGTACAAAACTCTGGTGCGGCCGCATTTGGAGTATTGCGTACAGTTCTGGTCGCCGTATTATAGGAAAGATGTGGAAGTGTTGGAAAGGGTGCAGAGGAGATTTACCAGGATGTTGCCTGGTATGGTGGGAAAATCGTATGAGGAAAGGCTGAGGGGCTTGAGGTTGTTTTCGTTAGAGAGAAGAAGGTTAAGAGGTGACTTAATAGAGGCATACAAGATGATCAGAGGATTAGAGAGGGTGGATAGTGAGAGCCTTTTTCCTCGGATGGTGTTGGCTAGCACGAGGGGACATAGCTTTAAATTGAGGGGTGAGAGATATAGGACAGATGTTAGAGGTAGGTTCTTTACTCAGAGAGTAGTAAGGGCGCGGAATGCCCTGCCTGCAGCAGTGGTGGACTCGTCAACGTTGAGAGCGTTCAAGTGATTATTGGATAAACATATGGATGATATTGGAATAGTGTAGATTAGAGGGGCTTTAGATTGGTACCACTGGTCGGCGCAACATCGAGGGCCGAAGGGCCTGTACTGAGCTGTAATGTTCTATGTTCTAGGACATACAATTCTTTCTTGCTTTTATCGCCAAAATTGGAGAATTAAACTTACTCTGCTTATTAAAAAAAGAGCTGTCTCAAAAGGCTAGATGACAACTAAAATCTCAGAGATAGTGGACATTTCAATTAAAATATCATAGAGCTGGTTAGGTGCAATGACCCGAACAGGCACCGGAGTGTGGCGACTAGAGGAATTTCACAGTAACTTCATTGCAGTGTTAATGTAAGCCTTACTTGTGACTAATAAATAAGCTTTACTTTTGATATTCCATTTCACAGAATTAAAGTTATAAATAAAAGAAAGGTTAATAAACAGAAACCATACTTGACTAAATAAATTAAATTAGAGATAACAAAATGAGAATAATCTATAAATATAGTGGGACCTAATTTTAAAAAAAGAAAGACTTACCAACATTGAGTATCCAAAGGCAGGATATCACCAGGGTTGAAACAAAGGTTGAAAATACAAGGCAAATCAGGAAAGAATGAGCTGAAAATTATAGCAAAAGGAAAAGATTGGAGAGATAAATTCCACAATAGAGAGATCTTAAGGAAAAATTGTGTTGGAGTGCAATGAATCTTGCTTTAAAAAAAAACACCCTGTATTTTTGCATTTTGAAAGGAGGAAGCGCATACTTGGAGTGTAAAATATAGGAGCTCTGGGCATTGCACTGTTTACAATATTTTGTTACCTCTAATTTGTTTTTAATCAAATATGTCTTCAACTATTGACAGGAGCACGGACCATAATAGAGACAACAAATGTGACAGAACACAGTAAGAGGCCAAAGGGAAAAGCGGAATTTCTCATCAGACAAGTTTTTTTCCATGTCTAAGAGAGATGCCAGATACAGGTGAGTGATAGTGTATTAGACAAACCTGGTTTTTTTGGGAATTCAGATTGACAAAGTGGTAATTGGCCTGAAAGATGAAACCAAGTCATTTAGAGGTCTTTCAACAGCAAGGTGAGAGACCTCCCACCAAAAATTAAAACTCATTCTAATGTTTTATGTCCTTCCATGGACTCAGCCAAACCCTATGACAGTAATATCCTTCAGTTCTACTGCACCTGGTCTCTCCAATCCTCATGCATGTCCCCTCACTCCACCAGCAGCAGCATCTGTACCTTCAGCTGCCAAGGCCCCACACTCCATGAACACACAATTTTCATGTCTTCCCTCTTTCTTTCAGACTTGTCTTCATATTCATTTCTTTGGTCAAGCTTCTGGCCATCTGCCCTAATCATCCTTTTTTCTAGGTTAAAGATCCCAAATGATTTGATTTATTGTCACATGTATTAGCATAAGTGAAAAATATTGTTTCTTGCGCGCTATACAAAGCATACCGTTCATAGAGAAGGAAATGAGAAAGTGCAGAATGTAGTGTTACAGTCATAGCTAGGGTGTAGAGAGAGATCAACTTAATGCAAGGTAGGTCCATTCAAAAATTTGACAGCAGCAGGGAAAAAGCTGTTCTTGAGGCGGCTGGTATGTGACCTCAGGCTTTTGTAACTTTTTCCCAACAGAAGGTGGAAGAGAGAATGTCCGGGGTGCATGGGGTCCTTAATTATGCTGGCTGCTTTGCCGAGCTACAGGAAATGTATACAGAGTCAATAGATGGGAGGCTGGTTTGCCTGATCGATTGGGCTACATTCACGACCTTTTGTAGTTCCTTGCGGTCTTGGGCAGAGCAGGAGCCATACCAAGCTGTGATATAACCAGAAAGAATGCTCTCTATGGTGCATCTGTAAAAGTTGGTGAGAGTCGTAGCTGACATGCCAAATTTCCTTAGTCCTCTGAGAAAGTAGCGGCGTTGGTGGGCTTTCTTATCTACAGTGTTGGCATGGGGGGACCAGGACAGGTTTTATGGTGATCTTGACACCAAAAAATTGAAGCTCTCGACCCTTTCTACTTCGTCCCCGTCGATGTAGACAGGGGCACATTCTTCTTTATGCTTCCTGAGGTCGATGACAATCTTCTTCGTTTTGTTGACATTGAGGGAGAGATTATTGTTGCCGAATCAGTTAAGAACATAAGAACATAAGAAATAGGAGCAGGAGTAGGCCATCTGGCCCTTCGAGCCTGCCCCGCCATTCAACAAGATCATGGCTGATCTGAAGCGAATCAGTTCCACTTACCCGCCTGCTCCCCATATCCCCTAATTCCCTTATCGATCAGAAAACTATCTACCCGTGATTTAAACATATTCAACGAGGAAGCCTCCACCACTTCAATGGGCAGAGAATTCCAGAGATTCACCACCCTCTGAGAGAAGAAGTTCCCCCTCAACTCCGTTCTGAACCGGCCCCCCTTATTTTGAGGCTGTGCCCTCTAGTTCTGGTTTCCCTTCTAAGTGAAAAGAATCTCTCCACCTCTACCCTATCCAGCCCCTTCATTATCTTATATGTCGCTATAAGATCACCCCTCATCCTTCTAAACTCCAACGAGTACAGACCCAATCAGTTCACCAGATTCTCTCTCCCTTTCCTGTACTCTGTCTCATCATTATCCGACCCACTATGGTGGTGTCAGCAAACTTGAAAATCAAAATGGTGTCAGCCTTGGATAATTGGTAGCAACTCATCTCTGAGCAATGTTCCAGATTCAAGTCCAATGAACGCCAGAACTTCATCTCAAAAACCACGGCTGACACTCCAGGGCAGGACTGAGGAAGTGCTGCACCAAAGGTGCTGTCACTCAGATGAGACATTAAACCAAGACCCCATCTGCCTGATTGCGTAGACGTAAAAGATTCCAAGGAACGATTTTGAAGAGCAAGCAAGTTATTCCCAAGTCCTGGCCAATATTCATTCCTCATTCAACATAATAAAAAAAAATCTGGTCACTATCATGTGACTGGTTGAGAGAGTGTGCGGGGTGCAAATTAGCAGTCATGTTTCCCATATTGTTACAGTGACTACATTTCTATTGAGTGTAAAGCACTTTGCAACATTGGGTGGTCATGAAAAGCACTAATGTAAATTTTTTTTTTTAAGTAAATGCAGCTTGCATATTTTGTGGATGTGACAAACACAGTAGAACGTAAATTCATTCTTCCTTAAATCCAATGACTCTATTCAGAATGTTTACAGCTGGTTTCTTCGGTTTCAAGCTGGCAGGATTGAGCCTTGGCAAAAGGGAAATGGTGATGGATATAGACGACGCTTTCCCGTATAGTGCAACCTCTTTCCTGTCAGCATTTACAGTAATCTTGCAGAGAACATTAGGAATGACCTTGCAACAATGAAAAGTATCATTAATAATTACTAAGAGGGCGGGATATTACTGATGCCTGAAATGATAGGGACAACTTTATCAGTAATTACAAACTTCATCTTAAACCTTAAATGGATAGGGTGCAAAAATTATTTTCAAATGTATGAACATATAGCTTAATTTGACATACAAATAACAAGGAAAAAAATAATTAAATTGAAGACTAGTTGAACACAATATTTACTGATTGAGTGGAGTTGACTCCATATCATCAAGCATTCATAAATGTAGCTGCTGTCCTGGACGTCACTGCATGGACTCTATTTTTTTTAAAAAAAGAACTGCTTGGCACTTTGAACAAACATTCCAACCTTCTAATAAAGAAGAATGCATAACATTCTAGTCTAATTCTTCCATTCCTCTTAAACAGAGAACCCATAGCTCTGAAGCACAAAGATGGGGTAGGCGATGGCTAAGTGGTACAATTGGTAGACTATTAATCCAGAAACTCAGCTAATGATCTGGGGACCTGGGTTCAAATCCCGCCACGGTAGATGGTGGAATTTGAATTCAATAAAAAATATCTGGAATTAAGAATCTACAGATGACCATGAAACCATTGTCGATTGTCAGAAAAACTCATCTGGTTCACTAATGTGCTTTAGGGAAGGAAATCTGCCGTCCTTGCCTGGTCTGACCTACATGTGACTCCAGTGCCTTAGCAATGTGGTTGACTCTCAACCGTCCTCGTGCAACTAGGGATGGGCAATAAATGCTGGCCAGCCAGCGACGCCCATGTCCCACGAATGAATAAAAAAGACTGTTGAAAGGACCAAAGATGTACACAAGTGACATGTATAAACATGGGTCCACTAGGAAATGGTTCCTAAAAGATGGGAAGACCTGGCTGTACAGCAACCCTCAATCTCTGCTCTTTGTTGACATCCAGACTTATCCTCGTGATGTCTACATTGAGTTAGATGGCTATGAATAAAGAAAAGTACAGTACAGCAACAGACTCTTCGGCCCTCCAAGCCTGTGCCAATTATGATGCCCTAACTAAAGAAAAATCCTTCTGCCCTTACTTGGTCCGTATCCCTCTATTCCCTCCCTATTTGCGTATCTATTCAAATGCCCCTTAAATGTTACTAATGTGCCCGCTTCTATCACCTCCTCTGGCAGCGCATTCCAGGTAAAAAAAACTTCACCCCTCAGATCTCCCGTAAACTTTCCCCCTCTCACGTTGAACATGTGCCGCCTTGTAATGACACTTCCATCCTGGGAAAAAGCCTCTGACTATCCACCCTGTTTAGGCCCCTCATAATTTTGTAGACCTCTATCAGGTCTCCCCTCAGCCTCCATCTTTCCAGTGGAAACAATCCTAGTTTATTCAACCTCTCCTCATAGCCAACACCCTCAAGACCAGGCAACATCCTGGTGAAATCTCTTTGCATTCTCGCCAAAGCTTCCACGTCCTTCTGGTAGAGTTGTGATCAGAACTGCAGGCAATACTCTAAATGCGACTTAACTAAGGTTTTATATAGCTGCAACATGATTTCCCAACTCCTGTACTCAATGCCACGGCTGATGAAGGCAAGCATGCCATATGTTTTCTTAATCACCTTGCCACCTGTGTTGCCACTTTTAGGGAACTGTGGACCTGCGTGCCTAGATCTCTCTGTATGTTAATGTTCCGAAGGGTTCTGCCATGTACAGTATAATTCACCTAAATTTGATCCTCCAAAATGCATCACCTCGCATTTGTCTGGATTAAACTCCATCTGCCATTTCTGTGCCCAAGTCTCCAATCTATATCCTGTTGGATCCTCTGACAACCCCCGGCACTATTAGCAACTCCACCAATTTTGTGTCACCCGCAAACTTACTAATCAGATGCCCCACATTTTCCTCCAGATCATTTATACATAGTACAAACAACAGAGATCCCAGCACTGATCCCTGTGGAACACCACTAGCTACAGAGCTCCATTCTGAAAAACCCCCTTCCACCGCTACTCTGTCTCCTATAACCAGGCAGTTCTGTATCCATCTAGCCCGTCCATCCCGAATCCCATGTGATTTTAGTTTTTGCACCAGTCTGCCATGTGGAACCTTATCAAACACCTTATTAAAGTCCATATAGGCCACATCCACAGCCCTTCCTTCATCAATTATCTTTGTCACCTCTTCAAAAAACTCAATCAAGTTGGTGAGACATGACCTTCCTCAACGCTTCTTTCTCTTCTCTTGAGTGTTCACATACCTATTCCTGACCTCAACATCCGTTATGTCTTTCTCCTTGGTAAATACTGATACAAAGTACTCATTTAGGATCACACCCACTCCTGTGGCTCCATGCATACCTTCCCTCCATTGTCCTTTAGTGGGCCCACTCTTTCTCTTGTTACTAATATGTGCACAAAAAGCCTTGGAATTCTCCTTGACCCTGATTGCTAAAGACATTTTATGGCCCCTTTTAGCCCTCCTAATTCCACATTTAATTCCACATCCTACTTTCACTATACTCCTCAAGAGCTTTGTCAGTTTTTAGATGCCTAGACCTATCGTATGCTTCCTTTTTTCTTTTTGACTAAGTTTACAATTTCCCTTGTCATCCATGGTTCCTGAATCCTGCCATTTCTATCCTTCATTTTTACGGGGACATCCCTGTCCTGCACTTCAATCAACTGGCCTTTAAAAGCCTCCCACATGCCAGACATGGATTTGGCCTCAAATAGCCGCTCCCAATCCACATTCCCTAGTTCCTGTCTAATTTGGATGTAATTGGCCTTCGCTTAATTAACCACCCTCACTGGAGGTCCACTCTTGTCCTTATCCATGACTACCCAAAATCTTATGGAATTATGCTCGCTAGGCCCAAAATGCTCCCCACTGAAACATCGATCACCTGGCCCGGCTCATTCCCCAATACCAAGTCTAATATGTTGACTCCCTGGTAGGATTGTCAACATACTGTATCAAAAAGTCAGAAGTCATTTGGTCCATCTCATCTGTGTCTTCTTTAAACCCCATCACAGGTAATCATCAAACAGAAAACATGACTCGCTGCCACTTGCATAGTTATAAACCAGCTGCTGATTAAAAAGAACAATTGATGTTTCGTGGTTTCTTGGTGAATAAAAATACTTCAGAGCTTAATTAGTGATTTAGTTTGACTTCAAATTGAATTTTCTCAAATGATTGCTATCACTAGTAACAGGTCCTTGCATAACATCAGGGAGAGACATGGTTATGTGAAACATAATACTGTAGCCTATTTTTAACATATGGCTGCTTAATTTAAATTTGTTGATTGGTGTGGTGCAGTGGTTATGTTACTGGACTAGTTAGTATTCCAGAATCCAGAACTTAAAATAAATTTCTACTCTGTTATGTTATAAGCATTTAATTCAAAGTTCGGATCATTCGAATCATCAGCAGACAAAATGGCAAAGTCGATGGCATTAATTGCTGCATTAGCAGATTTAAGAAACATGTATAATTATTCTGCTATCACTGTCTTATTAGTAATGTAACCCAACAATAAAGTGTTAGCTCCAAAAGATAGGAATATGCTGATTTCAGCAAATTAGAGAGTTTAGATCAAAAGAAGAGAATGGCTTTGAAAAAAAAGGACTTGGTCTTTAAGAATCAGCAATAAAAGTGGTAACATTAGGAATTCTTCATTTGGTGATACCAAAATCACTAACCTTAGATATTTACCCAAAATAATATATATTGTAGATAATTTTACAAAAGAAAGTTATAATTCACCTTCAGGTGGCTGGCCTGCCTGAAGAAGAATTCACCTTGACTTCATGTTTGAGGCAGTGCAAGCAATGAGGAAGGCGGAAAGCCAAGGTTAAATGACAAAACATCACACTTCTGCACCTAGCCCCGGAGATATAATTAAAGTGGAGCTCCTAATCAGTAGGCCACCCAACCACCTTATGCTGGATTTATAACATTTTTTTAATTACATATTACAGGGTTTGTATTTTACTGATGAATGTAACAGTCTTTTCCCAAAACATCCCTTTAATAACTGCATCAACATAAAGAATGCCGATTTAAACAAACTCTCTGGAAATGTGGCAGAGACAGAAATTCTATTAGATTCCTCATTGTTGAATATCTTTTCACTCTAGCAGTGTCTCACTATCTCCTCTGATTCAACTCCTCAATGTGGGATAAAAGTATGCTCTTTGCTACAAAAATGCTCACTATAACTAAGCACATGCAATAACTGTTTAAAAAGTCTGTTTAATGCAATATAGGTTACTTTCAACAGAATCTTTAGACCATAAATCCAAAAAAAGCAAACTCCACTAAACCATGGCTTATCTACTGAAATGTAAATATTAACCAATACGCAAAAAGAATGTTACACATGACCCATTGTGGAAAACTTTTCTAATGCCCCACATACAGCATTCACTTCTATTCTTTTAGGTGTTGAGGTAACAACACTCATTGTCGTCCTAAATAACCTTCCTGAATTGGCAACTACTAAGTTGCTCGAGATGCTGCAGTGTATTTTGGCTCGAGTTACATAAAAAACATCTGGTTCCTTTCCATGTATTTTACTTAGAAATCTGCGAGGGCCTCTGTTCCCTGCAGGAATTATAAGCCAGCAAGCTCACTCTTTACTGCCTGTCAAGCTGACCCTGGCACTTGTAAATCAAGCTTTGGCTCTACAGCACCAGGCCTACATTCTATCACCTTTTCTCAGCCTGCCTGGCCACTGCACTGCTGTGAGGACCACTCTTATCTTGTCATCAGATCATCGCATGTTGAGAAGAGGGATTACAGCGGCATCTGCAGAATTCCCACAATGCAATGGCTCTTGGAACACTGACAGCTGCATCTGTCATTTCAGAGCATCAACTAACCTGACGTCCGTGGGCCTGACACAGCAAAATTGCCCAAAAGGAGCTCCAGCTCTCTCATGCTGCCCCCGTATGTCTCTTCCAGGAAAGCCTGCCGCTTCTTTGCCTTGTGAGAGGATAATTAAAATATTATTGCAATAAATATGCTCCTACACAAGGATGGAATAGTATTTACAGATTAAAACACCACGAAAAACATTCATGTTCAGAAGCATTTATCAGGAGAATAAATTATCTAATTGGCAAGATTTCATTTGGTTATGGTAACAAAACAAAAATAAGTAGGTATGCATATTCTTTGAAAATCTAAAAATAGTGTAACCATTAAAATATTGAATCATTTATCACAAATGCAGCCCAGAGGTAGTTCTATATGATTATCTTTAGTTACAACGAATGGAAGAGAGTGTGGACATTTAACTTCAACATCAAGTAGTCATATCAGCAGCTGAAAATACCTGGGGAAATATTTGCTTCCACTATAAGCGAAATAAGTAAATCTACTGTCCTGATATATTTCAAAAGAACTAATTTACTGACATCTCACCAAAAAATACGTAACTCTAAGTTAACAGAGGCCATTATAAAGACTCTGTACAGCGTTTTCCAGCTGGGAGCACAGGTAAGCAAGCGGCAGACAGTTTTGCGGCTCCATTCCAATAGAAGGCAGAGATCTTACTGGGCAGATGACCTTTGTAAATATTCTCCTCCCACAGCAAGTAATTCTGCTTGTTGCTCCAAGAGTCAGGGGATGAGGGCTTGAACAGATATGGCAGAAAGCTGATTTAGCCATTCACTGCCAGATCAAAAAGTGCATATAGGTCTTGCTTCATTTAATAGTTTCAGTCTTCCCAATAGATAATTCCTGACTTCATCCCCCTCTTGCCAAGTGGTCCAAATATTTTAATTATGCTATGACGATGTGTTGTATAAAATACTAATTTATGCCATCAACAGGACATACATGTGCATTGAGCAATGGACACCGACTTCCAGCAGTTACTATGTTGCATTGGCAAAGGACACGAGCAACTTTTATGAGGCAAAGAGTCCATGGAGCTCTCAGGGAGAAGTCACAATATCTTTGGTGTTTAAAAAAAATACTAGATTTCTGTATAGTCAGAGAGGCTGCACAGGGGCAACAGCTCTACCCGGTCTCTCTTTTGAAATCTCTCTCAGCAGTTTGCGTTTTCAAAAACTCACCAGAAGACTTCATTGCTACAAAGTAAGAGTTCTTAAGGGAGAATTCCAAGTCAGCACCACTGTCTCTAGTGAGAAATCCCCAAGAACCAGCAACCGCTGTGGAGCAGGACCCATCAGCTGTGAACAAACATCTGGACACTCCATGCATTTTTTCTACTCTGACTTTTCTTGTTACTTGCCCAAATTTTTAATATCTGATACTCTGCAGTATTTTACTTCATTCTCACATGCTTGGGGGGATTATACGTGTGTTAATGCATTAATGGATAGTTGGACATATTTGTACATTTTAAACCTATTGTTAACAAGATCTGCATCTTTACCCAAGTGGGTTTTAACAACAGAACTAACTCTTTATTTGTTAACTTAAGGAACCTGGCTGGCTTATTTCTTGCACTGATCTATACACAGTTCAACATATCTAAATTGGTTTTAAATTCAAACTCTGCCATAACCAACTCAGAGTGGAACAAAAAGAGGAATCAGTTCACTCCTCAGCCTGGTAGTAACAATATATTCTCACCCCTTTCACTTTTTCTGATCGCCATATATTGATCCAGTTCAGTTATATAGTTTATTATTGATGATGGTGTCGAGACTAGCGCGTGATTTGGACTAAAGTGAGGGAGAGTTGCGCAACATCAGCCTCACTCTCTCTTCCCAATTCCCAAAAACCCTCGCAAGAGTCCTGCTAAATCGTCTGGTCACTCATCTGGAGCTGGGCCTGCTTCCAGAGTCACAGTGTGGCTTCCGCAAAGGTCACGGGACTATTGACATGATTTTTGCCGCGCGCCAACTTCAGGAGAAGAAGTGTCAGGAGCAGAATCGTGAGCTCTACACAACCTTTGTTGACCTCGCAAAAGCCTTCAACACCGTCAGCCAACAAGGCCTGTGGAGGATTATGTCAAAGTTCAGCTGCCCCCCCAAATTCATTCAGATGGTACGCCAGTTCCATGATGGCCAGAGTACTGGACGGCGGAGAATCCTCTGAGGCATTCCCAGTCACCAATGGTGTCAAGCAGGGCTGTGTGCTCGCACCCACACTGTTCAGCATGATGTTTACTGCCATGCTGAATGATACCTTCCAGGACAGTGTTGCTGGAATCAGCCTTAAGTACAGAGTGGGTGGAAAGCTCTTCAACCTGAGGAGACTTCAAGCTATTACCAAAGTGAAGGAGACTGTTCTGAGAGACTTCCTCTTTGCCAATGACTGCGCCCTGTATACTGGCTCAGAGCCAGAGATGCAAGTCGGTATGGACAAATTTTCCACGGCTTGTGACAACTTTGGACTCACCATCAACATTAAAAAGACCGAAGTCATGCACCAGCCTGCTCCTCATGCACCGTACACAGAACCCATAATCACAATTAAAGGGCAGAAACTACAGGCAGTGGATCAGTTCACTTATCTTGGCAGCATCCTCTCCCGAACAGTGACTATTGATACAGAGGTTAACTGCAGAATAGCAAAGGCAAGTTCTGCTTTTGGTAGACTGCGTTCCACTGTATGGGAATGTCGAGGAATCAGCCCAGCAACAAAACTGAAGGTCTATAGCACCGTGGTACTCACTACCCTCCTGTATGCCTGTGAAACGTGGACTATGTATCAAAAGCATGCAAGACAACTCAATCATTTCCACATGACTTGTCTTCGCAGAATATTACGCATCAGATGGCAAGACAAAGTACCAGACACTGAAGTTCTTTCTAGAGCAAGTCTACCATCAGTCCACACGCTGCTGATGAGAGCACAGACCCAGTGGGCAGGTCATGTCATCCGTATGCCAGACGAGCGCATACCCAAGCAGCTCCTTTTTGGGGAACTCTCTGAAGACGCTCACATGGAGGGCAGAAGAAATGTTACAAAGACACACTCAAGGCCTCCCTGCAGTCGCTTGACATAGACACGACCACCTGGGAAACGCTGGCACAAAACCACCCTACCTGGCGCTGCCTCATCCACAAGGGCTGTCAAGCTTATGAAGCAAGGCGCAGTACTGAAGCACAACTTAAGCGCGAGCTGCGCAAGTCCAGAGCCACCAGCGCAGCTACAGCACCTACACAAGTTTGCCCAATATGTGCCAGGACATTCCGTGCCCGAATTGGCCTGATCAGTCATCTTCGGACACACCGCATCCAGCCTTATAATGACTAATGGTGTCGAGGTCCTCATCGATGTCGATGGACGAACAACAACAATAGTTTATTATTGTTATAGTTTAGTTAAGGAGGACATACATACAAACATCAACTTGTCTATTTTCTGCAGAGTAGCTAGCTGCGTGAGCTCTGGTGAGTTTCTAACATTTTTTGTTTTATAGAAGTATAAAATTTCATTTCTTCAATAAAGTAAATGGTAACACCTAACCTTACCAGGATTGAAAGCAAACCAATGCTTGCCGGAAATTCTGTGCGGCTAGCTAAATTTCAAAAATAAAACTTCTATATTTGACAATAGGGTGCTGTTTAAAAGCAATTTTGAACCAACAAGGAATCATGCAAGATTAGTTAAACTTCAGTTCATTTACTATCTGCAATTGGTAGAAACTGTACAGACTCGAGTGAACCCAAGTAACAATACAGTGCAACATCCACTCATATCTTTCCAGCACTTCTAATAAATGCTGCCATCATAACCTTGCAAGTAAAACAGATTACTGTGCCAAAAGTATGGATACTGCACAGCTCCATATTCTGCAAAATTCATTCTTACTTTTGTTAGATCATCCTGAAGATTTTCAAAACTTTCTTCATGTCTTTGCAGGTGTTTGGAAAGGTCAGCAATGATATTATTCTTTTCTTCAATTTCTGCTGTCAGCTGTGTTTTTGTTACTGTGCATTCCTTCTGTAAGCTTAAGAACATGGCAGGTTAAGTTGTTAATATTTATAAGTTTAAAGCCAATGTATAAAAGTTGTACATCTGTAATTTTAACAAGTTATCACATTTGCTTAATTGTTAGCTTGCGTAAATATCAATGAATCACATTTCTGACACCATCCTTGAAATGTAATTCAAAAGAAACATCTGCACGTTATAGGGTATAATTATTTATATAAATTCTTACCTCTGTAACTGATTAGTAATTTCTATAGCTTTTGATTTCTCCCTTTCATACGAGAGCTCTACATCTTTGAATTGCTGCTTGATCAAGTCCAAATTTAATACTGCATCTGCACGGCTTGACTTTTCCACTTGCAACATATTTTCAAGATCACGGATGCGCAACTATATACAAGAAAATATTAAAAATGGTTCAAAAATTGGACCAATCCTAATGGATACCGACAGCATTAATAAATCATTTGATCAAGTCTCAGAAATTCGAGCTTTTGATGTGCAGACCCCAATCATACCCCAAGAAACATAGCATTTTGCATATTATGGTTTATAATCATTTATATAAACTCTTACCTCAAAAACAGAAAATAAAATTGTTGCAGTGACTTTATAAGAGGTGAGTATTTTCTGCATATGTAAAAGAGACACAGGGGATGAAACTGGCCTCTACTAAAATGGGTTCATAGTCTTATCACGCAGAGGTTGATCCCCTTTTGAGAAGCCATGCTGAATCCCCCAAATAGGAATACCTCGCTTTGTAATCTGTTAAAAGTGTTTGGGAAGGTGTGAACTGTTCTTCATTAACATTTAGAGATTCATTAACAGAAATACCTGACACTCGCTTTAAGTGAACAATTAACAAGTTATTTAACTAATTGGGAACTTTAGCTAAACAAGTAACATTTCAATTGAAGTAAGATACTACTGAAATGCTGTTCAAATAAATACAAGGTCTGTTATTACCAGAAAAAAACAGACTTTAGTCACTCTCAAAAAACATACAACCAGGTGTTTTGGCTTTGGAAAACCTTTGGAGTTCTTCTGTCAATTCCGTTGTCTGTAAGCTCTTTCTGATTTTGGTACCGTTTGTTAGATACATGGAGAGTTCTCTTAAGAGATATTTTAAGCTGACAAGGAGATGCTCTTGCCCTTCATAGGTGTTGAGAGGTGGCAGTCCTTCAGTTGACTGCAGGCAGGTAGTTGAGTTCCTCTTTATAATTGTGATGACCTATCAATTTTCCTACACCAGGGTTGGTCTGATGTTGTCAACAACAGCAAATTCAAATTTGATAGGTTCCTGATAGCGGAGTGTCTTCTTTAAACTCATAGGCTGTCAAAATTCAAAAGCCTGCAAAGCCTGTTTACCAAGGCAACCCTGATGCTTGGTCCTCGTTACAAATGTTGCAATCTGTGTTGTATCCTGTAGGGGTATGCATTTTAAATATCCAAGCACTGAACACAAAACCAGCTTTTAAAGAGACCACACTTCAGAACTCAACTTCACAACAATAGTGAATCAGTAGCCAGTTTCCACCATGTCCAATTTTATTTCCACTTAAATTCACAGACCAATAGATCAAAACCTTTTGATGGCTCGTTTCCTAGTTTAACTTGGTATGAAATTTTTAAAAATTGATAATATTTGCCAAATAAATGGATGATCAATACTGGCATGGGAAGAATTGTAGATTCACAAAAGAGCCCATGCTGCTAGCAGAGACCAATTTCAAACCTGCTGTATTTCTTAAATTTGTAGTACATGCTACCTTTCAAAAATTGTCCAATAATAAATTATATTGTGATAAATTAAATACAAATTAGATTTTATAATATGAAAGGTTCTAAGATTTGGCTAGCCCTACAATCCAAAATTATATCTACCATACATTTCAATAGGCACAAGTGATCCATTGACAGCTGACTACTGTCACTAATACTAGCCAAGCAGATAGGTACTTTTGGATGAAACATATTTGTGATATTAGGTACGGCTTTTCAATTTTGCCTCCAGTCAACTAAGTGTGTGAACTAATGCTAGGCATCACATTGATTAAATGCAAGGTGGAGGCCTATTCAATGTGCCATAATACAGATCTTGGAGTGCATTACAAATCTAAGAAATGAGGGTCAAATGATATGACCCACAAAATTGTCAGTTATGTGAACTCTGTCACACCCTTGAAATAATCATCTAAAGTGCACATCAACATTCCATAATATGCAGCAGTGTTGTGGAAACTGACTGTCCACAGGAATAGCTAAGGTGACACATACATAAATTTTAGTAGGAAACACTTTACACACAATACATATAAATATGTTTCACAAAGTATGTGCACTGAACATTCACCACACTGGGTCTAATATTACAACTAAGTGTTCAAAATCAACAGACTGCACAGGACCCTAATGTATTACCCTACTCCTGTGAGAACAATCTGTCACTAGGCGATGGCCCAGTGGAATTATCACTAGACTATTAATCCAGAAACTCAGCGAATATTCTGGGGACCCAGGTTTGAATCCCGCTACGGCAGATGGTAAAATTTGAATTCAAGAAAAATCTGGAATTAAAAGTCGAATGATGACCATGAAACCATTGCCGATTGTCGTAAAAACCCATCTGGTTCACTAATGTCCTTTAGGGCAGGAAGTCTGCCATCCTTACCTAGTCTGGCTTACATGTGACTCCAGAGCCACAGCAATGTGGTTGACTCTCAATTGCCCTCCAAGGGCAACTAGGGAAGGGCAATATATGCTGGCCAGCCAGCGACCCCCTTGTCCCACGAATGAATAAAATGTTAATAGATTCTGGCAGAGGCTGAAATCTGTATTTTTATTTTGTGAACAATCCAACATATCCTTCGCCTTCTGAATAAAAGGAGATTAAAAGCAACTTCATTAAAACCAATGTTCAGATGTTTATTTATACCTTGGCACTGTGACCCTCATGATGCTTGATATATGGCCAAATACTGTTAAGTGCCAAAACCAAAAGACTGTGGTGCGCTTTGGTTTATGTTTTTCCAAATATTTCTGAGACTAAATGTGGCCTGTATATGAAATTTCTGTATTAACTTTCAAACATCTGTCCTAAATACTCAAAAATAGTTTGTGAAGGTATTTCAACAGAAACACTATGAATCAAATGAAGAAACAATAAGATTATTTTTTAATGTAAAGGCTTGTACCAGCTGCATAAACTATTTGCTCCTATATCTCAAACGATGAATAAAAGATAACATAGTTTTACCTGAATAACTTCAGAGTTAAATTTTGATTCCAGATGTGCAGCTCTTTCTGCCTCAATGTTTTCTTCCAATGACTTCATTCTTTGTTGTGCTACCTTGAAAACCAAGCAATTGTCAGGTTTATTAATTCAGTGGTTTCAAGCTATTATTAATATGCATAAATAATTCTACCTTTCTCCCCTCCCCCTTCTTCTCAGTGTTGCGCTCCCTGTGGAGAAACTGTACACCAAAATAACCATATTTACTGAATGACCCCAAATGAAGAAATTGCTAACAAGATTCCACTTTTTGCAGCTTTTACTTTAACATGAATCAGAACAATCTGAATAAAACAGAAATTAACAGGAAAACGATGCGCAAGCTTCAAATATTGGGACAACAAAAGCATGTCTTATAGAACCCTAAGTGCCCACATCATTCCTCACATTCATTCTTGATCCTTCCACTACAAAGAACAAAGAAAATTACAACACAGGAACAGGCCTGTCAGCCCTCCAGGCCTGCACTGACCATGCTGCCTGACTGATCTAAAACCCCCTACCTTTCCGGGGACCATATCCCTCCATTCCCATCCTATTCATGTATTTGCCCAGACGCCCCTTAAAACTCATTATCGTATCTGCTTCCACTACCTCCCCCGGCAGCACGTTCCATGCACCCATCACCCTCTGTGTAAAAAGCTTGCCTCTTACATCTCCTTTAAATCTTGGCCCTCGTACCTTAAAGTAATGCACCCGCGTAATTGACTCTTCAACCCTGGGAAAAAGCTTCAGACTATCCACTAATAAGAACAGTTTTTCCCTATCTACTCTGTTTAGACACATCATGATTTTAAATACCTCACAATAACAACAGTAACTCTTCATTAAAGTCATTAAATAAAGTAAACCATTTTGTTCCATCCTAGGCCTCTACTAAACGGATAGACATAACTGTGACTTCAATAAGAAATGCATCTTAAAGGTTATTAACATCTAATCAGTTGTAAACCACAAAATACATTTTGTGGGTGAAAGCAGCAGGCCGGGAGATTCAAGGGGAGGGCCTGTAGCGGGCTTCCAGCTGGGTGCCACGGTCTCTGTGCGTATCTGGCATCATCAGCCAGAAATCGGCACAGAGCTGTATAAAATTGTTAAAACGATTAAGTGCTTCTCATTAGCGGGCCCAGGGCTGAAGTCTCCGGGCCCGCTAGCCTCTCTCTCTTCCGGCACCCCCCCCTCAATCCTGCCAAGAGTGTTTCACTCCAGTGGGGTTTAGAACAGCTCCCCACTAACAGGGAACTGGTGGTCCAACCCCACTGGAGTGAAGGGGGAGCCATGGAGACCCCCCAGAGGATCAGGGGCAAGTGGGGTGCAACCTGGGGATTGCCAGCTTGGCAGCGTCAGCCTGGCCCCCTGGTACTGACCAAGGGGCAAAGTGGCAATGCCCAGGGGCACATTGGCACTGCCCACCACAGAGGGGGGTGGTGGTTGCACGGCCAGCGATGCAGGATCGCAGGGCTGGCCAGCGACCAGAAGGCGGCAGTGCGGGGCTACTGTGCATGCGCCGATCAGCACATGCGCAGTGGCCCACTCAGCGTTATGCTGTCGGCCTCTCCAGCAGGAATAAGCCCTGCCCACAGATTTTTAATGAGATTCATGTGAGTGTGCTCTGCAGTGCACGGAGAGTGGGAGATTCATTTTGAAAATCCTGCTGAAAAAAATCAGCGGGATTCACTCCAGTTTTTACGCACATTTGGCACTTGGAATTTTTTTGGTAGAATCCCTTTATTTTTAAGCATAAGTTTGAATGTTAAGAGAAAAGAGATAGCCACTTACCTCCAGCTCCTTCTTCAGTCGCTCCTCTCGGTCGCTACTATACTCAAGTTCATTTGCTTGTCGTCGCAGTGCATCCGTGAGATTGTTGCGCTCAGTTTCTAGCTCGTTTAATCGTTTTTGCAGCTCAACAAATGTTTGTTCCTGGCCCTTTATGAAAATAAGATTAATCAGAGTCAGCAATTTAAAATGGTAATTTCCACTAACTGAATGAATAGTGATTTTCTTCAAAGCTCATATCATAAACCTGAGGTAAAACAGACATATATTATAACTGGATTTTAGACTCGTGTTAATGTATTTAACATGCTCACCCAATTATTACTATTAAATATGTTTGTAATGAATGTAGTTCAGCACTCCATTTTGAAGAGGTCAACATTTAGAAGGCTCCAAGATTCAATATAAAAAAGGCCCACAAATCAGCTGTGTTTACTTGTTGACCGTGTATATAAATGGCAGCCAAAAAGTTACAGCTGGAAATGAAAATCTGGGAAATTGAGCATTGAAGAGATGCCATAGTTGCAGCAAGGATAACAAGGAAGAAATAAATTGAGGGTGGGAAGTAAAGTTGTCAGTTTATGTAATTTTTGTGTGACATTTTTTATGCACCGTGAACTGCAGTCTTCATACACCTTAAACTTCCTCAACCAGGCTTCTGCTCCTTTGGATTTCCCTCTGATACCTTGTCTAGGAAACAATGTTCATGGTTCATACATTGTATTGATCCTGCTCCATAATCAACCATCACAGGGTACGTGAATGTGTTGTTCATCTCATCGTACTGCCAGTAAAGCAATTGGCCTTTGCTTGGCACTTCTAACAAAACGGGACCATAAATTATCACTATGATGAAATTACACAGACAAACATTTCATTGGTTGCCCCATGTGGCTGTTTTATCTTTACTGTGCTATCTATTCCTGTCTTCGGTCACTATCTGTGTGGAATTTGCACGTTCTCCCCGTGTCTGTGTGGGTTTCCTCTGGGTGCTCCGGTTTCCTCCCACAATCCAAAGACGTGCGGGTTAGGTGGATTGGCCATGCTAAATTGCCTCCTTAGTATCAGGGTGACTCGCTAGGGTAAATGAATGGGGTTATGAGGATAGGGCCTGGGTGGGATTGTGGTTGGTGCAGACCCTATGGACCAAATGGCCTCCTTCTGCACTGTAGGTATTCTATGTTTCTGCCCATTAAATAGATCTTGTATATTAATGACACTGAGAATTATTAAAAAGACAAGAGTCAGTGGAGTACCTGCACTGACTCTTGCATCAGCAATTGCATTGTCTTATTTTTAAAGCCATTGTGTGCATGAAAAGGAAATTAAAATAAGTTAAGGAATTAGTAAAATATATGTAATGTTTGTTATAGAGGTGAATTCATGCAGCCTTGGTGACTCCATTTATTTGTACAAGAGCTATCATACTGGTCTGGACTCCAATATACAGGTATCTGAGCTAGGTATATGGAGTGGCGACAGATGTTCCGTAAAAAATGCTGGTACTAGCCTTTTTTTGGTGTTAAGATTAAGCAATTCACTGTGCAAAATACCACTGGAACCAACTGTATAGAAATAGCACTTATTTTAAGAGGTCCTTCTCCCAATGCACATTCATTTTGTACTGAATATACATCTCTACAGACAAGCACTCAAAATTTCTGGTTAGCATTTAAGCTACAATCATTTGATTTGTACTCAAGATTTTTTGTTCGTAATGCTTTGCAGCAGTCTAGATTAGATGATTTTACTCCAACTGCAAAGCCTTACAGCCCCTTTTGATGCAATCTGCTTATACAGAATCGTGAAAAGTACAGGGTAAAGGACTCTACCCGCAGGAAAGCCATTAGTGGCTTGGCAACAGCCACATAATAGCCATGTATAACTATCCTTGATTTCCTGTTATTAAAGTAATTTTCAATATAATTCACCTCATCTCCCTTTTTCCTCATCTTTACCAGTATGCCTTATTTGATAAAAGGTACTAGATGAAGTGGCCACTGAAACAGATGCTGTTTTTCCATCTAACTCAGTTCACATTGAATTCCACAAAATAGCTACGACATGTCCTAATGTTCTAAATGCATACTGTTGCTTATCGATCACATATTTGGTAAATGATATATAGCTCAAGGAGAACTACAAATCGCAGGGTTCCTCTGCCTATTATTTCAATTAATACTCATTTTATCCCAAATTTGTTATCTCCATATTTGCTCCCAGGCCAGTCCAAAGACAAGTTCCCTATTGCAATCAACAGAATCATTTGCTCCTCATAATCAGCAATATTCACTGAAGCAAGATCAAGTCAATAAGATTGTAGATAGGGAAAATGGAGTGCTTCACTTTGCCATTTAAGGATATTAAAAAGCCAAATGTTTTTATGCTCTTCTTTCAAATAAGCAATAGAAGAGCACTTCCCAACTTTGCTTTACCTTTGAATAATGTTATTTGCTCTAGTCCAGAAAGGCAGACAATGAAGGATAAAACTATAGCCTATATTTAAACGCTTTTATTTACAGAAATACACAATGCAAATATGCACCTCAATTCATGCCCTGTCCCTAATTATAGGAGTATACGGGGATCCACAATTAATGACCATCACCTGTAGATTATTAAACACAATTTGTATACAATTAACATTAAGTTCTTAAAAGGAGTCCCAGTTCCTGCTCAATCTTTGGCAGAATACTCCTGTGTAGCTATCAATTTATGCACAAAGCCAAATATAGGCACATAGTAAAACACCATAGTTACTTCACATTATTTCACAATATTTCACAATGCAAATTTACTGTCTAGTACTAGAGCTAATGTAAAAATACAATTAAATGATTACATGACTGAATATTTTAAAATTACAATGTACAGTTGACTTAAGAGCAAGTCAATGGTCAATAACAACTGACAGATTATTTCAAAGCAAAGTAATGCCACAATGATTTCACATTGCTCAGGATCCAGATCTAAATTGCTTATATAACAATTGCATCCTGAAAAGTGACTATAATTGCTGAGTTAAGATGCACTAGATATACTCCTCCATAAAATAAGACCATAAAGACATAGGAGCAGAACGAGGCCACTCGGCCCATCGAGTCTGCTCCGCCATTCAATCATGGCTGATATTTTTCTCATCCCCATTCTCCTGCCTTTTCCCCATAACCCCTGATCCCCTTATTAATCAAGAACCTTCCTATCTCTGTCTTAAAGACACTCAATGACCCGGCCTCCACAGCCTTCTGCGGCAAAGAGTTCCACAGATTCACCACTCTCTGCTGAAGAAATTCCTCCTCATCTCTGTTTTAAAGGATTGTCCCTTTAGCCTGAGGTTGTGCCCTCTGATTCTAGTTTTTCCTACTAGTGGAAACATCCTCTCCACGTCCACTCTATCCAGGCCTCGCAGTATCCTGCAAGTTTCAATAAGATCCCCCCTCATCCTTCTAAACTCCAACGAGTACAGACCCAGAGTCCTCGACCGTTCCTCATACGACAAGCTCTTCATTCCAGGGATCATTCTCGTGAACCTCCTCTGGACCTTTTCCAAGGCCAGCACATCCTTCCTTAGACATGGGGCCCAAAACTGCTCACAATACTCCAAATTTACCCTGCATAGCTGCTTTTCACCTGTCAAAATATCTACTGGAACCCCACAAACATACAGAAAAGACCTAATGGTTCAAATCATCAAGCATCGCAATTGTTGTAATCGGTGTCCCTATGGATAAAGAAAGCAAAGCAGAAAGAGCGTGAGGGATCTCAGGATAACAGAATAAAACCATGAGCACAATGTGCCATGGTGCACACCCTCTTCCACAGGATAAGAGAGACAGAATACACAATATGCAAGATCCCTTATGGGGTAACATGCAACCACGTCATCATGCAGAGACCACCAAGCAATGAAAGGGTAAATCAGAAAAAGAGCCTTTACAAGTAACCTCAGCCGGTAGGGAATTGAACCCATGCTGTTGTCATCGCTGTCCATCACTATGTAGCTGTCCAGCCAACTGGGCTAAACTGACCCCCATTCACAAATAAACATATCTGTAAGGACTGTTGCCCAAAGGTATTTAATTGATAAAATTCCAGTAATATTACCACAAGGCACAACCCACTGTTGCTGCAAGGGAGGTATTTCATAGGGTTTTTCTCTCTCTCATTCAACTGTGGAAATTCAAGACTTTAGACAAAAAACCTGCTTTCTGAAACAACCAGACACTTCTCTCAGGTGACAGAAGGCTTCTCACTTCACTTCTTCACAGTTCTGTTCCATTACAGAGCACTCGTGTCCAGAATCTTACACAGCCACCCCCAACTCCCAACCTCGGTTTCTCCTCTTCCACATTTTATCATTGCCCTTAACCTTCTTTGAAATTTGCCCTTCCTACAATACAAAATCTATTATCTCCTCACGGCCACCACTTTTGGGTAAAATAAAATTTAATAGCTTTGACCATGATTTTCTCCAATATCAGCAAAGGCCAATGTCAGGCAGGAAAAGTGGCGTTAAAGCCATCAATGGCAATCATGTGAGACTTTGGGGGAAAACAAACACTTGAAGTCACGGGTTCCACAATGTATCACTGACTGGTGGCCTCTGATTCACCTGCCCCTGCCTCCTCAATCTGGAGTACCATTCTAGAGGCCAACTCAGCTCACAGCAAACAAACCAGTTCACCCAAGTGTACCTGTTAACCATCACCACCACCACCTACCCCCCCCCCCCCCCCCCCCCCGGTACCACCCTCTCTTGCCGGGCATTACCCTGGCATCCTGCTTCCTGGCACTACAGTGGCAACCCCAGCATTTGTAGACATTCAGTCCCTTGCTTCACTAAATTAGTCACACACATCACATAATCTCGCTTTATAGAATTCCACAGTAGAACCTCGACATTTTTAAAATGTTTTTCACATAGACTTCAGGAAGACAGCCTGGTGATAAAGGATAGGATATAAATTTCAATGAGGAACAGTGTGGAGTATTGCACTTGAAATGACAGTAGCCTATTAGAAAGGCCTTGGTGCTCATATTCACAATTTTTTTAAAGATAACAGGCAAATCAATAAGGTGGCTAATAAAAGCATATGGGTTACTAGAGTTTGTGAACAAGTGGCATAGAATATAAAAATGAAGTGATCATGTTAGGACTTCAGAAATCACTAGCTAGGCTTCAGACAGAGAATTGTGGACAATTCTGGAAAAGCAAAGTTGTAGAGAGCTGAGAAATGGTACAGAGCAAATTCATCAGAGATGAGGGACTTCAATTAGGAGGAAAGATGGGAAAGCTTAGGTGGTCAAATAGAAGTTTCCGATATGATGGTGGGTTTTGAGGAAGTAGCGAAAGGCTATTTATTCCCTGTGGTGACCAGAGGCCATAGAATTAAAATCATTGACAAATGATCTAGAAGGGAGGAGGAGAAGAATTTATTTTCCACTCAGTTTTCAGATCTAGAAGACCCCACTGGAAATGTGACAGAAGCAGATTCCACAAGTTGGACAGGCACATGAGGATGAGAAACTTAAAGGGTTACGAACAAAAGCAGAGCAGGGGACGAAGCACAAATGCTATTTCAGAAAGGCAGCTCAGGCCAGATGGCCTTCCTTCTGTGCTGTGATTCTAGGAAAAGACATGCACTTATGTAGCATTTTCACAGCACTTCTCAACAAATGAATTAATTTGAGATAACATAAATCAACCCTGCTATGGGGCATGAAGGCATGTGTATAGTTACAAAAGAAAATATGTTGATGACATTTTGCTATTTATAGAATCATACAGTGCAGAAGAGGACCTTCGGCCCATCAAGTTTGCACTTACACATGTGAAACTCCCCCCCCCCCACCCCATCCCATAGTTTTCAATGTTATAATGTGCCAAATGTTCGTCCAGGTACTTTTTAAAGAATGTGAGGCAACTCACCTCTACCACCCTCCCAGGCAGCACATTCCAGACCGTCACCACCCTCTGGGTAAAAGGTATTTCCTCACATTCCCCCCCGAAACGTCCTACCCCTCACCTTGAACCTATATCCCCTCATGACTGACCCTTCAACAAAGGGGAACAGCTGCTCCTTACTCACACTGTTCATGCTCCACAAAATCATGGACACCTCAATCAGGTCGCCCCTCAGTCTTTTCTGCTCCAAAGAAAACAACCCAAGCCTATGCAACTTTTCTTCATAACTTACATGTTCCATCCCAGATAGCATCCTGGAGAATATCTTCTGCACCCCCTCCAGTGCAATCCCACCCTTTCTATAATGTGGCAAAACTGCACATAATACTCCAGTTGTGTTCTCACCAAAGTTCTATACAACTCCAACATGACTTTCCTGCATTTATCTAAAAATATTTTAAAATATGCATTTTTAGGTCATTTTACATGAGCCTCAGTCATCGCAAAGCACTTTATAGCCAATGAAGTAGTTTGAGTATAGTCACTGTAGTAATGGCAGAAATGCAGTATTCTAATTTGAGATTGAGGTATCCCAGGGTCTGTGTGCTGCAGATATATGTATGTATCAATTTGAACTTGAACACAGCACTATCAAAACTTCCAATGACACAAAAGGCAGACTTGGGAAGCAGTGCGAGGGATTGTCAATGCAAGGCATAGACAGGCTAAGACAATGGGTAAAAAGATGGCAGATCCAACTTAATGCAGAGAAGGGCATACTTATGTATTTTGTTGGAAAACCGTAGTATAAAATTGTATTCAGAATAGAAACAATTATAAAAAGGGAGTCACTGACACTGGAAGATGGCAATTGTCCAGCTGGGAGCTTGCTGGAAGCAAAATTGATTGCCTACGATGTTTCCTACACTGGAACACTGATTGTATTTCTAAAGTAGTTCATTGGCTGTAAACCACTTTGGGACATCTGGCAGTCATGAAAGGCATTTTAGAAATGCAAATATTTTTCTTGGTGTCAACTTAGCTCAGTGGGAGTACTCACCTCCAAATTTGAAGCACAAAGTTTCAAGCCTCACTGCAGGATTTGAGCACTAAATCAGAGACCAACACTTCATTGAGGGAATGTCAGAGGTGATATCTTTTGGAGATGTTAATCTAGCCTCCGTCTGTCTGCTTGGGTATATGTATATGTATAAACCTGTTGGACTTTAACCTGGTGTTGTTAAACTTCATACTGTGTTTACCCCAGTCCAACGCTGGCATCTCCACACCATGGGTATATGTACAGCAGTACTGGAGCTGGGATGCCTTCCCCTTGAAGACCACCACCAAATAGAGTGACTAGGTATTTTAGTGGTGTTTGAGACTTTGTAGTGCACATCTTGCTGCCACTGAAGACATGGCTTCCATTTCCAACAGAGGTGCTTCAGGGAACTAGTTAACACTGTCAGTGACATAGCTAGGAGACCAAGTCAAAAAGTTACCCATCCACATCAGAAAGTTACTTTCAAATTTGTATATTCGCCACGCAAAGAAAATTGCATTCCCTTTGCATTTGATTTCCTGTAACAATAAAGAACATTGAACAGTGTATTACATACATACTAAAGTGAGTAAAAGCATTTGGTGGAGTCAGGGGTCAAGAGAGAGAAAGGAAAAAAAAGCAAAAATGAAAACACAGAAGGAACATCCATCTGGCAAATCTATTCTTTAAATGAATGTTTTGATGTGTATTAGGTTCAATGAATTTATCATTCCCCTCCTCCCCCTCAATAAACCACCTTATATTGCTTAGATTTGATTATTGAGCCTTTATTTTGGAATTTTACAAAACATTTTCTGCTTATTTAGCATCCACTTACACTACCTACCTCATAACATGGAAAACATTTGACAATCACTCAAGTAGAATTCAATGTACTGCCCTATTTCTTGGTTCACTTCACACACGCACACATGCAAAGACACACACACATGCATGCCTTTCAGACTGCTTTACAGAAAATGGCCAGGAGAGGTCATTATCTGTATTAAGAAATGTTTTACAACAGCAACTTAATGTACAACATTGTAGCTCCCTCAAATTATCTGCTTCTGTGTTATTGTACTGGTTTTCTTACTACCGATTCTTTTTTTTTAAAAAAGAAATTAAGGCTGCACAGAAAATATGAAATAGTGAAGCTTAGCAGTCAAAATCCATTGTTAACTTTAAATCCTGTTTGTTATCCTCAAAACATTTCACATTAAGATACAGTTATATAAACTACATTCATGCAGCTCCAGGTACATGGGATTACATCTTCACGAGACTGGTCAATTTTGCTTGCTCAAAGAGCTAATACTAATTATTGTTGAATTATAACAAATGTATCTGGTAAGATTTTACCAATTAAAACTTATACAGTCAAATCTTACTCAAGACACAGGAACATTTGACGATGCAGATGGAACAGGCAAAATAACTTCAAAATAAGGCTGGCACCTCAGTGCCAGTGAATGATCTTCAGGCAGGCTTCACAGGGGAGTGGTAAACCTTGGTGGCATGGTTGGGGGGGGGGGGGGGGGGGGGGGGGCAGGGAGGTAGCAACAAAACAATGCCACATTTAAAATAATGTTGCAACTGCAACAGATGCAATATTTCAACTCTTAATTTTAAACTTGTACTCATACCCATAGCAGTTATTGAACCAATCTAGAGAACATACTCAGGTCTACGCAGGATTTAACCTGCCCTTCCAGGCAAGCCAACTGCAGGAGAGATAATGTTACTTCAAATCAACTTCAAAGTTGCAAATTGCAAGTGAACAGAGCTCATAATAAATGAGTGATTCCTATTAAAGCAGTGAGATTTCTTTGCCAAGTCATTCAAATTCTAAACATTAATTATTCTTGATGAGGAAAACATTCATTTACTTAATAGACAGGCTACCCAACAATATAATACAAAAGCTAAATACTACGTATCTAAAATTAAAAACAAATGTTGTAAAAACTCAGTGGGTCTGACAACATCTGTGGATAGAGAAACTGAGTGAATGCTTCAAATCAAATACAACTCTTTTGGAACTGAAAGGAATAGACATGTGGTGGATTTTATAGTGTTAAAAGGGAGAGGCGGTGGTTGAACAAAAAAGGAAAAGTATGAGAAAGGGTAAAAGGCAGGAGAGATTAAACAAACGAGATGTGGTAAAGAAATAACACAATGGTCCAGAGCACGTGTAAGTGGCAGAATAATGGACAGTTACCTTAAAGGAAAAACAAGATGATACAGACTGGCTCCTGAATAAAAACAATTTTAAAAAATCAAAAGAGGGCAGAATTCATGGTCTGAAATTATTCACATCTATCGGCATCAATTATTGACTTCAATTATGGTCATCTATCAGCAATGTGGAAAATTGCCTGGACATGTCCTGCACACAAAAAGCAACACAAATCCAACCCGGCAATTACCATCCCATCAGTCCACTCTAGATAGTCAGTAACATGATGGAAGGGGTCATCAACAGCGCTATCAAGTGGCACTTACTCATCGATATTCAGCATGGGTTCCACCAACTCCTGACCTTATTAGAGTTGGTTCAAACATGGACAAAAAGGCTGAACTCCAGAGGTGAGGCGAGAGTGACTGCCCTTGACGGCAAGCCTGCATTTGACATGTGTAAGGCATTAAGGAGCTCTAGCAAAATTACGGACAATGGGAATCAGAAGAAAACACTCCGCTGGTGGGGAGTGGCACGAAGGAAGATGGTTGTAGTGGTTGGAGATCAATCATCTCAGTTCCAGGACATCACTGAAGGAGTTCCTCAGGGTAGTGTCCTAGGCTCAAACATCTTCAGCTGCTTCATCAATGACCTTCCCTCCATCATAAGGTCATAAGTGGGGATGTTCACTGATGACTGCACAATGTTCAGCATCATTCATGGCTCCTCAGATACCAAAGCAGTCCACGTCAAAATGCAGCAAGACCTGGATAACATCCAGGCTTGAGCTGAAAAGCAGCAAGTAACATTTGCATCACATGAGGGCCAGGCAATGACCATCTCCAACAAGTGAGCATCTAACCACCTTCCCTTGATATTCAATGGCATTACTATCACTGTATTCCGAATCTGTGGAACTCTTTGCCACAGAAGGCTGTGGAAGCCGGGTCATTGAGTGTCTTTAAGACAGAGATAGATATGTTCTTGATTACTAAGGGGACCAGGGGTTATGGGGATGAGAAAAATATCAGCCATGATTGAATGGTGGAGCAGACTTGATGGGCCGAGTGGCCTAATTCTGCTCTGATGTCTTACCTACCATTTATTAGAAACTGAACTGAACCAGCCGAATAAATACTTTGGTTATAAACACAGGTCAAAGGCTCGGAATCCTGTGCTGAGCACCTCACCTGACTCCCCAAAGCCTGTCCACCACCTACAAGGCACAAGTCAGGGATGTGATGGAATACTCTCCATTTGTCTGGATGAGTGCAGCTCCAAACAACACAAGAAGCTCAACACCATCCAGGAAAAAGCAGCCTATTTGGCCGTTTGTGGAATGGGTACCATTGACTCCCACCACCACTGTCAAATAACGGCAGCAGTGTACTGTTTTTTAATCATGTTCTCTGCAGTTTTTCCAAGCAGACCTGGCCTTTTTGTTTTGATGCTGTGCTGTCTGTAACCAGTATCTTTTATTGTTGCTGAAGCAGGATAATTGAAGCAATGTTTATTTTTAATCTGGACTAATGCTGTGTCCTAGGATTTTTATGACCCTGTTGAATTGCTGGTGGCAAGTGATTGACAGGTCAGGTGATGTCTGGAAGATAGTTCTTTTCACAGCAAAGTCCCAGGCTTTAGTTTCATTTTGGTTCAGAAGCTGTTTGAACTCGAGACTGAATGCATTGTTTCTTCTTTCTCTCCCTGGTGTTGGAAATCCTGCTGTTAATGGGTTGCTAGCTAGAGGCAAGCAATGTCTCTATCTTTTTCTCTCGAGGTGTGCTGAAGGTTCCAGGACTGGGAGGTCTCAGTTGTAATCCAACATTCCAAAGGACCAATTCACAGCAGCTGTTAAAAAGCTGCAAAATGCAGCATCACGTAAGCATACTTGCTTTTTGTCCCAAGCCTAGGAAGGGGTGTATGTTTGTGGGTGTTGTTTGATTTGGCACATTACAGTTAGCTGTTAAGGTTTATAGGAGCATAGGATTACTACAGTGCAAAAGGAGGCCATTCGGCCCATCAAGTCTGCACCAACTCTGCAACAGAGCATCTTACCCAAGCCCTATCCCTGTAACCCCACATATTTACCCCCTAACCTACACATCTTGGGACACGAGGTGACAATCTAGCATGGCCAATCCACCTAACCTACACTTTGGACTGTGGGAAGAAACCCATGCAGACATGGGGAGAACTTGCAGAATCCAAACAGACCCAAGGCTGGAATCAAACCCAAGTCCCTGGCGCTGTGAGGCAGCAGTGCTAATCACTGTGCTGTACAATAGCATGGTTTTTGTAGTTGGTAAAAGTTATGCTTAAATAAATGTTGTTTGATAAAAACTTTCTAGCGCATCACTTGAATCATACCTGGAGTGAAACACCTAATGCTCACCCATGCCAAAATCAAAGTGCAAAACGTTTGGTCTAAGCTGACTTTGTAAGACATCTTGGAGTTTCTGGCCTGGATCATCAGTACTATCTTCCTGATGCACTGCAGAAACTCACCAAGGTTCCTTTTGCAGCATCTTTCAAACCCACAAACTCTACCATCGGGAAGAACAGGACAGCAGATGCATGGAAAAACCACCACCTGCAAGTCACCCTCTCAGTCACTCACCATCCTGACTTGGAAATATATCGCAATTCCTTCACTGTCCCTAGGTCAAAATCCTGGAACTGTGTCAGTAACAGCACTGGGGGTGTACCTACACCACATGGACTGCAGCAGCTCACCATCACCTTTTCAAGGGCAATTAGGAATGGACAATAAAGGTGGCCTAGTCAGCAACACCCACGTTGTGTAATTTTTTAAAAAACTCAGTGCTTCTCCCCCAACAACCATGGCATACCAAGGATAAAATAGATAAAAATACGAGCTACAGGTTTAAAAAGGGTAGAAATCTATATTTGATGAGTCTTGAATATTTTTTTTTTAAAAAAGATTATTCATTAATTTGCTAACCATATACTTCAGCTTGAAAACAATTGCTCCAAAAATTCAGCCATATACCAGAGGAAAAACTTTGTTTCAAGTTCTCCAAGTGGTTCGGGGAGAGTGGGGGGTGGATCTACTGCACCATAACTTTACTGAGATATGTGCCCCAATGGAGGACAACGTGTTATTCACTCATTAAAGCGCCCCAAACTTGCCCCACAACCGAGGATGATGGAGTGGGGTCTCTGCTTCTTTCAATGGCGAGGAATATGTTGGGTCCGTAGTAAAGTTGCAAATCTCGAGAGCGTAGAAGAATCTTGTTGGCACAATAATTTGATGCTCTAAGCTACAAGCAATACTACAAGCCCTTTATAAACAGACTTACAGGGCGAAATTGTAGACAGAGGCATCTTTCTTCCCTTTGTTCACCATCTCCTCACTACAATAATTATTGCATCCCACCAATATTGTCTTAACCGAGAGTGCTTATTTCTTACGATTCTCTCTTTCAGGAAAAAAGAGTAACAAGAAAGAAAAAGTGAATTTGGAGCAAAAGGAATTTTTCAGCCAAGAGGAAGAATATATACAAAGTTAAAACGTTAAGAGGGAAATCCAAACAGATCAATGCATGCCAGTTATACTCGTTAGAGATGGTTCTTGCTCCCAGATACAATGGTAAGCCTTCATTCCTTTCTTTGCTCCTGCTGTTATTGGTTGACCAAGGTCTTGCTTCCATACACCTCACCGCCTTTTGGTGTTATCTATTAGAATGGAAGGAGGTGAATACAGTGGAGATGAAGATTTATCTACTGAACTATTTTGTGCTAGACAGGTTTCGTTCAGGAGATGCCGCTTCTTTCAATGGTGAGGAATATATTGGGTCCCTAGTAAAGTTGCAAATCTAGAGAGAGAGTAGAAAAGTCTTGTTGGCACAATAACTTGATGCTCAGAGCAGTCTGCCCAGGATAACAAAGTGTTTCTGCTGACAGGCCTCAAATCCACCTGCTGCTGGCATAAGTTGTCACAGTTGTGGACAAATAAACGCTATACAAAGAAAAAGGGCCGATTCCACATCATAATTGGTAGTGCTACAACAAATTGCATCCAGTCAGAGTGCCTCCACTCAGGTTTTGATAAATTAGGTCCAAGCCTAAAGATTTTGTGTGGATGCCCCTTTGTTCCTACTCTTCCAGTATAGATTTATTTACACATCTTTTGAAAAATTGTACAGAAGCAAAAGGGATAATCAGTAATGCTGGATTTGCACACGACACCGAGTTGCCTTGAAATAAAGTCTCCAAAATCTTGGCTAATTTTTCAGAATCTTTTACATTGGACTTTAAAGATCACAATGTGATCAGGCTTCTGCCCATGGAGTTCCCCCTTACTGCCAAGGCATGAAATTGAACTACAGGACCCGAAAAGTAGAGACAGCCACACCTGCCCACTCGTGGCAGTTTTATTTTCATACCAAGATCAAATAAATTAATTTTCACTAAGTTTATTCGAAGATAATCCAGATTCTCTCACCACAAATAAAACATTTTAAACACTTTTTAATCAGGAGTGGGTGAATGTTAAAAAAGCAGCCCACGCTGTCAAATGTCATTCACGAAGGTGGTGTATAACAAAGCCATTGGAATTTTCATCTGAATGCCCCCCTCCCCATAATATTAGTTCCAACCTCAAGACAATGAGCCCATTAGCTCCCAGAGAGCAAAACTGGCCAATGTTATTTGTAACCTGTGGTGGTACAAGCAAGACAAGTCACCACCCTGTGAAACTGAGTTATCTGCAGATACTGGGTGGAATTCAGTGTAATGACGACATCGGCAACAAACACTTTGGCCCCGATTTTGAGATTGTAACGATAATGAAATTGTTCACGTTCACCGTCATTACTCTGTGGAACTGACAGAAACTTACAGCACCCTTGCATAGCATCGTAAGAGGCAAATACCACAGAAAAGGGCTCTTCAGCCCATCGTAACTATACCAAAGACAAACCACCAAATTATTCTAATCCCATTCTCTAGCACCTAGTTCATAGCCTTGTATGCCTTTGGCATCACAAGTGCGCATCTAAATACTTAAATGTTAGGATGGTCTCTGCCTCCTTCAGCCAGTGAGTTCCAGACTCCCACCGCCCTTTGGATCAAGAAATCTTTCCTCACATCCCGCTACTTACTTTAAATCTATGCCCCCGGTCATTGATCCCTTGATCAAGGGCAAAGGTTTCTTCCTGTCTACCCCCAACGATGCCCCACATCTCAACCACATCCCCCTCAATATCCTCTACTCCAAGGAAAACAACCCCAATCTACCCAACCTCTTTTCATAACAAAATATCTTCAGCCCAGGCAACATCCCGGTAAGTCTCCACTGCACCCTTTTCAATGCTATCAAATACCTCCTATAATATGGATTCAAGAACTGCACACAATACTCTGGCTGTGCAAACATGGAACCCAAGAAATTGTCAGTGATTCCCCACTCCTCCATTTGGTGCACTGTTGAAATCCACACAGATGGCAATCCCAAGAACTCATTTGAATTGGCATGAACTTCCACTCCTATACTATTACCTGTAATGAATGGGATGGGAGGAGTGTGCAATGCATCTCGCCCCACTGTTCCACAAGTCACATCATTAATTTAAAGTTTAATTCACTCACCGAATGGCCAAGTATTTACCTTCAACACTGCTGGATACAGAATGAAAAAGACTTTAACCAGACTTATTTCAATAAGCTCAGAATGATTTCTGTTTTCTAACAAATCATTTGTTTGAAACAAGTTGCAAGAACTCGTTAACACACAACTGCCATCTGGAAGTATAACTGGGTTACTGTCTGTGCAGAGTCTGCAGGTTCTCCCCGTCTGCGTGGGTTTTTTCTGAGTGCTCCGGTTTCCTCCCACAGTCCAAATGACGTTTAGCATTGGCCATGCTAAATTCTTCCACAGTGCACCTGAACAGGTGCCAGAGTGTGGCGACTAGGGTATTTTCACAGTAACTTCATTGTAGTGTTAATGCAAGCCTACTTGTGACACTAATAAATAAACTTAAACTATTTATCCCTTCAAAAATTCCAGTATGTACAGGACAAACAGATAGAGGGCTCTGTAGAGATGGTAAGTTGAAGAGTAGACTTTGAAAAAAGGATAAAGTTTGAAAGTTTTCAATGCTCTCAATCTGGAGTTCCCTCATATGCAGATAGATCACAAGGCCCCAGAGGAGAGAATGGCCGGATCAATCCTTCTTGTCTCAGCCTCTCAGATTTCCCAAAAACAGACAAGTTCCACTCCGATGAGGATTCCTAGCTGGATAAACCATTATTCCAAGAAAGGCAAGGAGAATGTGAGCTGTGCAGCTTCTCACCTTCGTAATTTAGTCCCACTGAATTCAAAAAATTATAGTGAGATGCAGTTACCATAGTTGAATGAGGCCTTAAATTAGTGTACCAAGTCAAATTACTGATGAACCATCTCTCTGGCCTGACCATTTTTTTTGTGAAACATCAACTTTCATTGTGATGAAAAAAAAACTAGATTTAAATTTATAATTTTTCTGCTTCTACCTTAATTGCATGTTTATTTCCTTATCAGAATGATGCACCACACAGCCACTTTCCCACACAGGATTTCAACAGAAATTCTACCTGGACAAATCATTGGACACGACAAACAAGTACCTGGTCTCAAACCCAACTCAAAAGCTACTTGGTTTCAACCTTCCGAGGAAGGAGTGGTCCGCCCACAACAGGTTCAGGACTAGCCGCGGCTCTTGTTTGGCCAACCTCCACGGATGGGCACCAGTTCCAACTATGCATCACATCATGGAAGAGTGTCCAATCCACAGACCTAGCAGAGGACTATCCACACTCAACGCAGCAGGACTAGAAGAAACTGCTTGGCTTGGGGACTTTGCATTCGCTAAATAAATAAAAACTGCTTCATAATTCCTGATTTGCTGCCTGTGAGAATTCTTCAATGTGTTCGGCTACATAACCCGTTTCATAACAGTACAGCTGTTGGAAGCCTCAAAAGCTGAAGTCAGAATGAAATCGACAATTGGGAAAGGCGAATTCCACACCACAGAGATACTAGCTTTCTTAAAAGGTCTGTAGCTAGTGCCCTCATTTCACCACTGACAATGCAATCCGGACCAATACGCTTTGCTCCACAATCATTACAGGACAAGAATAATTCAAATACAGTGCTGCAGTTTCACAAAACAACAGGGACATAGTTATGGGCATGTCTTAGACCTAATAAGATGGGATGCACTGCAATATGGACAAAGTGTGCAGGTTACACTCAATCTACTTGATGAGTTTGCCCTAGAAAGGCATAAATATATAAATTAGTGTTAAGGGGTCTCATCTACACGAGGTTATCTCCTGAACTGTGTATTATCCACGCTCATTTCATTACCAATTGCAATTTGTGCAATACATGTTAGTCAAGGGAAGATCAGTTCCTGCCTGTCAAAACACTTAATTTATTACTTAACTGAGATTTAAAATTTCAATGAAATTCCTAGAACAAATCAGCAAAATTGTTACCCTCAGGCAACCTGCTGATCGATTGAATATTTTACTGATTCAGAACCCTCAGCACCATTCTGTAACACACTAAGTGGCTGTGCAATCACAGCTACATTAATTCAGCAAACTCGACCTTGCCACAGATTATAAATGGAGCATGGGGCTAAAATAATTACCTGTCTACTTTTGCACTGAGAGTCTGTGTGGAGCAGGGCAGAAGTCCCAACAAGTTATGGTGTGGCGTAACTAATGGTGTTAGTCACTGAACTGGAATTTCCGCACTATAATACAGCAGGTGCACAAATAGCAAAGAACCAAGACACAAGTTTCCAGCAAAATCAGGTTTATTTGTCTTCAACACAAAGAAAAAAATTCCTTTCAGAAAACAGCTCATTTTAAATTCACAATATTGTCTGTTTACAATTTTACTGGAAACAGGTATAGAATCACTACAGTGCAGAAGGAAGCGATTTGGCCCATCAAGTCTGCACAATCCCAAACAGGCCCTATCCCCTTAGCCCCTGCTACAACTGAGGGACAATTGAGCATGGCCAATCAACCTAACCTGCACATCTTTAGACTATGGGAGGAAACCAGAGCGCCCAGAGAAAACCCATGCAGACACGAGGAGAACGTGCAAACTCCACACAGACAGTCACCCAAAGCCAGAATTGAACCTGGGTCCCTGGCGCTGTGAAGCAGCAGTGCTAACCACTGTGCCATCCCATTCAGTTTCTAATTAAAACAAGCTGGGGTTGTACTCTGTCAAAGTCCATACAATTATTTTACAATGAGACTAACATTTAAGAGAATTCACCTCTCTTGAATGACTTGGCAAATGAAGTCAGCTCAGTCTTACTCAATGTTGACTCAAAAAGGACCTTTTGATTGATGTACCTTGTAATCTACCACTGAGGGATAGGGACATGATCTCATAAAAAGGGAAGTCTGTTATGCAATCCAGTTGGAGTTTTACTTCTGCCTTTGAGAAAACACACACGCAACTCTGCTGCTGATGTCTTCAAGTGTTCTAACTATATATAGCTGTTATTATGTGCTTAAATAATAAATGAACCCACAATGTGTTTATCCAATCTCTTATGAGTAATTGGTGCCTTTTTGTCAGTATAACAACCCAACAGTGAAATGCTGCAAAAGCCATTCTAAAGCATAGGAGCAGTGCATAGAAGAGATAGTGATCAGCTACATTCTTTTATCAGTGAAATGAACAGGTTTTTCCTTTAATGTCCATACCATTTACCAAGAAGGGGAGCCAAACATTTTGGTATAGTATGCGGAAATCCCTCAACAGGCTTAAAGGTTCTAGAGTAGGCAGAAGATTCCTTTAAGTACAACAGAATATTGCCAATGTAGCTTGATTTTACAGGCACCTCAACCATTCCTCCTTCGCCTTGAGAACCCAGAAGAAGATCTTTGATCCTTAATGGGATTAAGGACTTTAGTCAATAGAAAACTAAGAAGAAAACCCCTTTTTCTAAAGGACAAAGATGCTGCACTTGTACACAGAGACCAAGTTATTACACACACCCAACTTTCTCTATTCAGCATCAGAAATAAAGCATCGACAACATAGGCAAAAGAAAAAAAAAAATCAGAGAAGTTCGGATAGAGAAAGAGCACCGTCAATTAATGCATGGTGAATATTTGGACTATGGAATTTGCAATTGTGTAACGGGCAGAGATTCTGGGCTTGGGGCATTGAAGGGGGTCTTCACTCAGCTCAATTACTTGAAATGTTTCTCAAAAATAGGTGAAAGTCATTACTGTAGATTGTCCAGGATCCTGATAATTTACAGGTGAACTCACATACACAAACACAATTTTGGAAAGTAATACTAGTTATTATTTAGTACCTGCAGGATAGCATCAATTCGACTCCTCTCAGCAATCAGGAACTCATTTTCTGTATGACTGGTCTGGATGATTTTATCCTTATCCTCTTGTTCACTTTGGAATCTCTGTTGATCATCTTCCCTTGCTTGTTTAGAAATTTGTAGAGCTTTTTCCAATTCCTTCACTTTCAGCTGAAGTTCCGAATTTTGCACTGTCAATACAATACCAAAGCATTCAGCTGCTGCCTAAACATTAGTTGCAGTTTTGATTTACAAAATATTCAGTGTTACTACTTTCAAAAAATATTCCACATAAATCATGTATAACAGCCATGCACATATTACAGATTGCACACCCCCCACTACTGTCACACAGCAAATTCACTGAAGCAATGTGACAGACCTAAACTGAAAAGAGAGGTTTCACTGTCAAAGGGCCAAATTTAATGCATGTGACAGGGGTCTTGTCTGTCGGCTGGAGACCTTCTTTGGAGCAACTCCATCAGCATCATGTGCCTCTCCAGCACTTGTAGCCAGTACAGAAATCCCAGGGTCCTTAATCCCAGGAAAGACCAGTGTTTGGAGAGCTGCCAGCAGCGGTCAATAAACGTCCATCGCAGGCAGTGCTAGCAGGAGTGGTGGGTAGCCGCTATGCACCCAGGCAAAGGTTTAAAATGGCCGAGAGTACCAGGCCACAAGTGAATGATGGCAGGATGGGAGTGTTTCTCAGTAGATCTCTCCTGTCTGATGTCAAGTCCCTAAATCAGGCACTGAGTAAACAAGGGGGCATGCCCATACCCAGGAGGCCACAAACAAACATGACAGGAAGCAGTGGAGGCGGAGGCACTGGTCGGAATTCTCCCCAAAAAATTGTAAGTGTCAAATTCGCAGGAAAACTGGAGTAATTCATGCTGGGTTTTTTTCAGTGGAAGTTGACAATAGAATCTCCCACATTCTGTGCAATGCAGAGGTCACCAGCGTGAATCTCATTAGATATCAGGGGGCGGGGCCTATTCCTGCTGAAGAGGCTGAAATCAGTGGGCCTCTGCACACACGCAGTGCCCCAAACCGACAGCCTCCCATTTGTTGGCTAGCTCGGGACCCCCCACAGTGCTGCTCCCCCTTCCCCTCCACGGTCCAATTCGGGCCTCCAACAATTCCCAGGCCATCCCAGACCACCCTGATCTCCAGCCACCTCCCCCCCCCCAACCCCAATATCCCTATGCAGAGTGACCCCCACCCACTGACTGCCCCTAGGCCCCACCCCAATAGACCCCACTCATAAGCCCTGTCCCCAATAGGCTCCACCTACTTGGCTTTGCCCCAAGGCCAGTGGACAGTGCCAGGGTGCCCATGCCCAGGGACACCACCCAACCCCTTGGTGGGTCCTGATTGACCCCTTCACTCCAGCGGGGTCGTCTCAATAGTTCCCCAAAAGTGGGAACCTACTGTAAACCCTACTAGACTGAAACTCTCTGGTGGGGTGGGAGAGGCTAGGGGGCCCAGAGAATTCAGTACCGGGCCCGCTAATTACATTTAAATTATATTAACAGATTAAAATAACTTCTGATCGTCATGCCAGTTTCCAGCGCAGATCATAGCAACAGAAATCCGGCACTGCAAGGTGCGCTTGTGGCGGGATCGCATGCGCGAATCCTGTGCATGCCCGGCCACACGATTCTCCCACTCCACTAGAAAATTAGCAGTGGGGTGGGAGAATTGCCCCCACTGAATATACTCAAGGTTGATTTTGACAGATTTTTGATTAAGGAAATTAAGGGTTAATGGGGCATAGGCAGCAAAGTGATCTAATCCTACTCCCATTTCTGATGATCTTGTGAACACCTGAAAATATTTAATTATTTTAATCACAGTGCTGGCTTTCTTTACCATTTTCATTTAAACCATTTGGTGAGTGTAATGACCTCAATCAGGCCATTGAGGTTGGCCTATTGGAGTATGAACTCCCTGATTAAGGATCCAATTGATGGGCCAATCAGGTAGTCTTTGCCATGTACTTAACTGGGAGTGTCAGTTCCTCTGACACCCCCCAGAGGTAGACTGCTCGCACTCTGTACTGCTGTTTGAGTTTGTAAATAAAGGGATTTTGGTGAAGGAACTTCTGCCTCTGATGACTTATTACAGTGAGGTCCTGAGAGGCTTCAGATATTCAAGGTCCCATGCAAGGAACTACAAAGGGTCGTGAATGTAGCCCAGTCCATCACTCAAACCAACCTCCCATCCATTGACTCTGTCGACACTTCCTGCTGCCTCGGCAAAGCAGCAAGCATAATTAAGAACCCCCCCTTCCCCCGAGCATTCTCTCTTCCACCTTCTTCCGTCAGGAAAAAGATACAAAAGTCTGAGGTCAGGTACCAACCGAGTCAAGAACAGCTTCTTCCCCGCTGCCATCAGAATTTTGAATGGACCTACTTCGCATCAAGTTGATCTGTCTCCACATCCTAGCTATGATTGTAACACTAAATTCTGTACTCTCTCAATTCCTTCCCTATGTATGGTATGCTTTATCTGAATAGCGCACAAGAAACAATAATTTTCATGTGACAAATCAAAATGTGAAGTAGCCTTGTTGTTACACCATGCACCCTTTGGATGGTGTCCCTGGAGAGGAGCATGCAGTGCCCACGGACACCAGAGGCCATTGAGCCCCACAGGGACTGGACATCTAACCCTTTTAAATCCCATTTTGGTTTAAAGTTTCATTTGTGATTTTTGTTTTGGGGAGTTTCCCTTTAAGGACTGTCCCTCAGTTTATTGAACTTAGTTTAACTGTTTGACTTAAAAAAGAGTTGGAATATGATGTGAACTAGAAAACGTGCACTAAATATCTTAAATATGTGCATGTTATTTTTAACTCCACACATCAATCTGAGTGGAAGAGAAAAATGGTAACCAAAAGCTAGTGAAGGAATTGTTTGAGCGGTTTGACTGGTCAGTTTCTTTGTGCTTGCTCATTCATGAATGACAGATTTAATTGTTCAGCTTTCTGGTTATCAATTTCACTTTTTTTTAAAAAACAACTGGTTTTGATTCCTTCATATTTAAACATTCAACTGGATTGTAACATAATCTGAAATGCAACACTTTTCTTGTAATTTACAAGTTATTGGTTTTTCCAATATGCAATACAAATTAATTCATGAAAATAATAATTTACCAGTTTCTGTTATAATTTCCATCTGGAAACATTAGATTTTTTTGTACCTTTCATTTGTGCATGTACTTTGTGAATAGAGTCTATTCTGTCTTCTGAAGTGCATCTCACAACACTAGCTTCCTTCTTGGCCACAGCTAGCTCGTACTCCAGGGTCTGTCGCAGTGCCTCTCCTTTCTCCAATTGTGCCCGTAGCCTAGCAACATGGCTATCAAATGTTGAACGCTGTGAAAATAAAAAGGTACGAACAGGTTAAATGCACTTACAAAATCAAAAGTGCAATTTCTCCTGTAGCTTTTTATTTGACAATGCTGGATAGTGGTGTTGCCCAGAGAAGCAGTTGCACAGCATCAAATAAACTTACTTCCATAGCAGGATGGAATAACGTAAATCAGTGAAATATTAACATCTCCTACTGAGGCACAAGAAAAACTAAACCATTTCCTAATCCAACTTCCTACACTTCATATACAATACATACTTTGCACCATTGATTAGTCTGTGGGACAGCCCTCCCAAACAGCCTGACATAGCAATACTCATGGAATTAATGTCCCAGACACCACCATCCCTGGTTATGTGCTGTCCCGCTGCCAGGACAGACCCAGCAGAGGTGGCGGCAGTACAGTGGTATACAGTCGGGAGTGAATCGCCCTGGGACAACATCAACTCTGGACCTCATGAAGTTTCATGACATCGGCTCAAACACAGACATAGAAACCTCCTGATTACTATGCATTCTTCCACCCCTCCATCGTGTGGGGCATTACCAATGTAGCACCAAAAGAACAAACGCTGGAAAATCTCAACAGGAAGGTAACATCTGTAAGGAGAGAAAAGAGCTGACGTTTCGAGTCCAGATGACCCTTTGTCAAAGATAAAAGGCATAGAGAGTGGGAGATATTTATACTGCAGGGGGAAGGAATAAAATATGAGTCATAGCTATTGAAACGAGGGGAATAAACTGCTAATAGGTATCCACACAGAGAGAATAAAGGGTGTGAATGGCCAAATGGCAGAGTAGATGTAACAGATAAAGATGTGGAGGGGAGGGAGAGAAATGGGACAGAGGTAGAATATAGAAAAGGGGAAGCGCGGGGTGGGGGGGGGGGAATGTAAGGGAAGGGGGATGAAGTAGGGGGAAAGAAAAATGAAGACAATAAAGAAATAAAAAAGGTGGAGAACAGTAAAAAAATAAATAAAATAGAATGAAAACAAAGGGGCCAAGGTGGGATAGAGCAAATCATCTGAAGTTGTTGAATTCAATGTTGAGACCAGAAGGCTGTAAAGTGCCCAGCTGGAAGATGAGGTGCTGTTCCTCCAGTTTGTGTTGAGCTTCACTGGAACATTGCAGCAGGCCAAGGACAGACATGTGGGCATGGGAGCAGGATCATGTGTTAAAATGGCAAGCAACCGGAAAGTCAGGGTCCTGATTGCTGAGCACTTTCGGTCTGTGCGCAAAGTGATCACCCAGTCTACGCTTGATCTCTCCGATATAGAGACGGCCACATTGGGACCAGCGAATGCAATACACCAAATTGAAAGAGGTGCAAGTGAAACCTGGAATGAATGTTTCGGACTTTGGATGGTGAGCATAGAAGAGGTAAAGGGGCAGGTGTTACACCTTCTGCGATTGCATGGGAAGGTGCCACGAGAGGTGTTGGGTATAGCGGAGAAGTGGACTAGGTTATCCCGGAGGGAACGGTCTCTGCGGAATGCTGACAGAGGGAGTGAAGGGAAGATTGTTTGGTGGTAGCATCATGCTGGAGTTGGCAAAAATGGAGAAGGATTATGCCTTGCATGCGGAGGCTAGTGGGGTGAAATGTGAGAACAAGGGGGACTCTATCCTTGTTCTGGGAGGGAGGGGAGGAAGAGAAGGTCATGGCGCGGGAGATGGACTGCGCGCTGTTGAGGACCCTGTCGTCAACTGTAGATGGGAATCCATGGTTGAGGAAGAAGGAGCACATATTAGAAGCACCACTTTGGAAAGTGGCATCGTCAGAACAAATGTGACAGAGGCGAAGGAGCTGAGAGAAAGGGATAAAGTCCTTACAGGATGTGGGGTGTGAAGAGTTGTAGTCCAGATAGCTGTGGGAGTCAGTGGGCTTATAGTGGACATTGGTAGATAGTCTATTGCCGGAAATGGAGACAGAAAGGTCAAGGGAAGGGAAGTGTCTGAGATGGACCAGGTGAAGGCGATGGAGGAGTGGAAACTGGAAGCGAAGTTGATGAATTTTGGGAGATCTGGACGAGAGCATGAAGCAGCACCAAAAGAGTCATCAATGTACCGGTAAAGGAGTTGTGGAAGGGGATCTGGGTAGGCCTGGAACAAGAAATGTTCTGATGTTCCACATACTCCATAAAAAGACTAGCGTAGCTAGGACCCATGCCGGTACCCATTGCTACTCCTTTGATTTGGAGAAAGCGGGATGAGTTAAAGGAGAAGTTGTTGAGAGTTAGAATGAGTTCAGCCAGGTGGAGGAGAGTGGTGGTGGATGGGAATTGTTCAGGCCTCTTTTCAAGAAAGAAGCGAAGAGCTGGTTTTTACCAACGTACTAAATGGGATTGATTTTAACAGAGCTTGCAACTCAACACTGGGCATCCATGGGGTGTTGTGAGCCGTCAGCTGTAGAATTGTACATAACCACAATCTGTAACCTCATGGCCCAGCACATCCCTCCACTCTACCATTACCATCAAGTCAGGGCATTAACCCCGAGTCAAAGAAGAATGCAAGAAGGCATGCCAGGAGCAGCACCATGCACACCTAAAAATAAAATATTAACTTGGTGGACCTGCAACATAGGACCACTTGCAGGGCAAATAGTGGAAGAAGCATACGATAGACTGACTTAAGTGATCCCACAACCAACAGATTAGATCCAAGCTCTATAGTCTTGCAACATCCAGCCGTGAATGGTGGTGGACAATTAAACAACTAACTAGAGGAAGAGGTTCCACAAATATCCCATCCTCAATGATGGAGAAGCCCAGCACATCAGTGCAAAAGATAAGGCTGAAGCATTTGCAACAATCTTCAGTTAGAAGTGCCGAGTGAATGATCCATCTTTGCCTTCTCTAGAGGTCCCCACGATCACAGATGTCAGTCTTCAGCCAATTCTATTCACTATGTGAAGAATAAGCTGAAGGCACTGGATACTGCTAAGACTATGACAATATTCCAGCAACAGTAATAAAGATGTGCTCCAGAGCCCAGCCAGGCTTTTGCTGCACAGCTACCACTCTGTCTACACATCCTTCCTGTAATGAGGCGACCAAACTGAGCACAGTACTCCAAGTGGGGTCTAACGAGGGTCTTATATAGCTGCATGGGGCGTGGATTGGTACTTGGAACTACGATGTTGTGGCCATTACGGAGACAAGGGTAGAACAAGGACAGGAATGGTTGTTGGACATTCCGAGGTACAGATGTTTCAGTAAGTGTAGGGAAGCTGGTAAAAGAGGTGGAGGAGTAGCATTGCTAATCAAGGATAGTTTAACGGCTGCGGAAAGGCACTTCGAGGGGGATCTGCAGACTGAGGTAATATGGGCTGAAGTTAGAAATAGGAAAGGAGCGGTCACGTTGTTAGGAGTTTACTTTAGGCCCCCAAATAGTAATAGAGATGTGGAGAAATTGCTATGCAGATTATGGATAGGTGTGGGGGTCACAGGGTAGTTGTCATGGGGGACTTTAACTTTCCAAATATTGATTGGAACCTTTGTAGGTCGAATAGTTCGGATGGGGCAGTTTTTGTGCAGTGTGTACAGGAGGGTTTCCTGACACAATATGTGGATAGGCCGACAAGAGGTGGGGCCACATTGGATTTGGTACTGGGAAATGAACCGGCCAAGTGTTAGATTTGGTTGTGGGAGAGCATTTGAGATAGTGACCACAATTCGGTGTCTTTTGTTATTGCAATGGAGAGGGATAGGGCCGTATGGCAGGGCAAGGTTTACAATTGGGGGAGAGGTAATTATGATGCGATTAGGCAAGAATTAGGGGGCATAAGTTGGGAACAGAAACTGTCAGGGAAAGGCACTAATGAAAAGTGGAACATTTTCAAGGAACAAATACTGGGTGTCCTTGATAGGTATGTCCCTGTCAGGCAGGGAGGAAATGGCCGAGTGAGGGAACCATGGTTCACAAAAGAGGTGGAATGTCTTGTAAAAAGGAAGAGGGAAACTTATGTAGGGATGAGGAAACAAGGTTCAGATGGCTCGGTTGAGGGTTACAAGTTAGCAAGGAATGAGCTGAAAAAGGGGCTTAGGAGAGCTAGGAGGGGGCATGGGAAGTCCTTGGCGGGTCGGATCAGGGAAAACCCCAAGGCTTTTTACTCTTATGTGAGGAATAAAAGAATGACCAGGGTGAGGTTAGGGCCGGTCAAGGACAGTAGTGGGAACTTGTGTATGGAGTCAGTAGAGATAGGAGAGGTGATGAATGAATACTTTTCTTCAGTGTTCACCAAGGAGAAGGGCCATGTTTTTGAGGAAGAGAAGGTGTTACAGGCTAATAGGCTGGAGGAAGTAGATGGTCGGAGGGAGGATGTACTAGCAACTTTGAATAAACTGAAGGTCGATAAGTCCCCTGGGCCTGATGAAATATATCCTAGGATTCTTTGGGAGGCAAGGGATGAGATTGCAGAGCCTTTGGCTTTGATCTTTGGGTCCTCACTGTCCACGGGGATGGTGCCAGAGGACTGGAGAGTGGAGAATGTTGTTCCTCTGTTTAAGAAAGGGAATAGAAATGACCCTAGTAATTATAGGCCGGTTAGTCTTACTTCGGTGGTTGGTAAGTTGATCGAAAAGGTTCTTAGGGATGGGATTTACGACCATTTAGAAAGATGCGGATTAATCCGGATAGTCAGCACGGATTCATGAAGGGCAAGTCATGCCTCACAAATTTGATTGACTTTTTTGAGGAGGTAACTGAGTGTGTTGATGAAGGTAGGGCAGTTGATGTCATATACATGAATTTTAGTAAGACGTTTGCTAAGGTCCCCCATGGTCGGCTTATGATGAAAGTGAGGAGGTGTGGGATAGAGGGAAAGTTGGCCGATTGGATAGGTAACTGGCTATCTGATCGAAGACAGAGGGTGGTGGTGGATGGAAAATTTTCGGACTGGAGGCAGGTTGCTAGCGGAGTGCCACAGGGATCAGTGCTTGGTCCTCTGCTATTTGTGATTTTTATTAATGACCTAGAGGAGGGGGCTGAAGGGTGGATCAGTAAATTTGTTGATGACATCAAGATTGGTGGAGTAGTGGATGAGGTGGAGGGCTGTTGTAGACTGCAAAGAGACATAGATAGGATGCAAAGCTGGGCTGAAAAATGGCAGATGGAGTTTAACCCTGATAAATGTGAGGTGATTCATTTTGGTAGGACAAATTTAAATGTGGATTACAGGGTCAAAGGTAGGGTTCTGAAGACTGTGGAGGAACAGAGAGATCTTGGGGTCCATATCCACAGCTCGGCACAACATCGTGAGCCGAAGGGCCTGTTCTGTGCTGTACTGTTCTATGTTCTATGTCCTAAGAGTCCAGGAATACTGTAGCAAGCAAGTCACCTTGTGATTCCCACAAGCCTGTCCACCATCTACAGTACACAAGAAAGGAGTGTAATGAAACACTCCCCACTTGCCTGGGTGAATGCTACTGCAGCAACACAAGAAACTTGACATCAGACAAAGCACCCCACCCACAAACATTCACTCCCTCCACCACAATGCACAGAGGCAACCGTGTGTATCTACAAGATACTTCAAAATCCACAATCTCTACCATCTAGGAAGACAAGGGCAGCAGGCATATGGGAACACCACCAACTGGAAGCTCCCCTCCAAGCTACACACCACCATGACTTGGAACCAGTGCTGTTCCTTCACTGTCACTGGGTCAAAGTCCTGGAACACTTCCAAACAGCATGGTAGGTGTACCTACACCACATGGACTGCAGTGATTCAGCTCACCATCACTTCCTCAAAGACAATTAGGGATGGGCATCGATTGCTAGCCTAGCCAATGATGCCCACATCCAATAAATAAACTTTTTCAAAGATTTCTCCACTTTTAACACCCCAGATGTCTACAGATCAAACACTTGTAAATATTAAATCATTAAGAGACAAGACCGAACATTGAATAAAAAAGGGTAAATTTCTAATGGTCAATTGATGATCCTTGTAGAATGCACATTTCAGGTTGTTAGTTGGTTGTTTAAATTGAAATTAAATTAAACAAAATTAAAAGATCAGATTATCAGACCGTAACACCAAATTGTTGATTCTGAAGACAATGTTTCTTCAAAGGGAGAAATATGTTAATGAAATTTAACACCCGGATCCATCCCAACCTACACCTTCCAGGAACTTCCACTAGTCTAAAATTGCACAGACCGCATGCTGCGCTGTACTAAGCCCAGGTTACTAATCATCTTTATTCCTTCCCACCATGGATCCTTGAAATCCTCACCTACAAATTATACAATGAGTCTGTAGCTTTTCATCCCTCTGTACCTACTCGTCGGACTTTAGCATCCAGTGCATCTGTCGCTCCACTTTTAGTGGCAAGAATGTCAGCTCTACGCATTCCAACTTCAGCTCGAACTCCCTTTCCCCCTTTAAAAATCTTCCCAAAACCCACTTAACTGTGATTATCTCACATAATCATCCAAGAAATAGGAGCAGGAGTACATTGTATGGCTCCTCGAGCCTGCTCTGCCATTCGATGCGATTATAGTTGATCATCAGCCTTCATTCCACTTTCCCACATGCCCCCTAATTTCCCTTCATTCTCTGAGAGGCCAAAAATCTGTTTATTTCAGCCTTAAATATATTCAATGATGCAACATTGACAATACTCCAGGCTACAGAATTTCAAAGATGCACTACTCTTGGAGTGAAGAAATCTCTCTTCATCTCAGTCCTAAATGATCAGCCTGAGACTGTGTCACTGGGATCTATGTTCCGCAATCAGACCTTCATTATCTACCCTATCAAACCTCTTCAGAATCTTGTATGTTTCAATGAGATCATTCTCATTCTTCTAAACTCCAGAGATATTAGGCCCACTTTACTCAGCCTCTTATCATAGATCAGCCCCCTCATCCCAGGGATCAATCTAGTGAACGTTCACTGTACCACCTCCAAAGCAGGCATGTCCTTCCTTAATTCTGGAGACCACAACTGTGTACAGTATTCCTGGTGTGGTCCCAAAGCCCTGTACATTGTAGCAAAACTTCCATGGTTCTGTACTCCAATCCCCTGTAATAGGGGCCAACCTCATCCCACAAGGTTTCAGCACTGATGCCTTTCCTCTTCCATACTGTAGAAATACAAAATATTATTGTTAACCAATACCATGAGGCAATCCTGAGATGATATCTGATCTTCAAAAGTAGAACACCTGGAAAGTTCACAGCCAGACGCCAATATAACTGGAGAGATCAACATGGAGAAATATGCATAAAATTACAATTTTGCTGAATTCACACCACTGTCTGCATGGTGCACTAAAGGCACTAATTTCATGCAAAACAGACATGCCTATAAATAATTCTGCAAGCTTACCTCTTCATTAAATTTGCTGGCAAGTTCTAATTTCTCTTTTTCCAATTTGTTCAGCTTCCACCTGAGATCTGTAGAACTGTAGTCACCATCCCCAGGTTGCAATTGTTTCATTTGATTCTGGAGCTGATTAATGGTACTCTGCAATCTAAGTAAAGATTTTTTTAAAAATATATTGATATAGCATATTCCATGATCTTAGGACATCTGAAAATGCTTCCTAGCCAATAAAGAATCTCTGAAGTTGTAACACAGGTAACTTGGCTGTCAGTCTGTGCACAGCAAAAGGTCCCAAAACCAGCAATGAGATAAATGAGCAAATAGCTCATGTCTGTGCTGAGGCTAGTTGAGGGGACAATAGACCGGACAGAGTGGGCCTCCCTTGTTTCACTTCCATTAGCTCCATGGGATCTCGAACATCCACCCATCATAGGGCAGACAAGCTTCAGGTTAACACGATCACTGCAGTGCCGAAAGAGGCCATACGGCCTATCGAGTGAGCATCTTACCCAGCCGCCCCCCCCCCCCCCCCCCCCACCGCCCCCGCAGCCTTGTTAAAGTCCAAGATTGTCAACATAAATTGAAAAACTAAATACTTTAAGTCACAATCATGATTGAAAGGGAATTGTCATTCCTGGAGTGTTTTCCAAACATGGAAATAAAAAACTGAAAACACAGAATTACGCCAAATTATTTCCCAGATATAAATGATTCACTATCTGATCATATCGTAGAATCCCTACAGTGCAGAAGGTGGCCATTTGGCCCATTAAGTCTGTGCCAACCACAATCCACACAGGCCTTTACCATGCATTTACCCTGCTAATCCCCCTGACACTAGGGTCAATTTAGCATGATCAACCTAACCCCGCACATCTTTGGACTGTGGGAGGAAACTGGAGCACCCAGAGGAAACCCACGCAGACAAAGTGCAAACTCCGCACAGCACCCGAGGCCGGAATTGAACGTGGGAGCCTGACGCCGAGACAGCAGTGCTAACCACTGTACCAGCACTAACTAATTCCATGAATTACTACAGCTAGCTTACCTCACAATTTCAGAGGCAGTAGAACTTTGCTTTTGCTGACAAGACAGCCTCGAGGCGACATTCCTTGGACCTGTGCTGGTCCTCAGTTGAACAATTTGGGAGCGGTTATCAGTCCCTTCCAGGGAACGACGCAGAGGATCCTGCAAATCTACAGCAGACATAATTTCCTTGCCTCTACATGTTTTGAAACCTTGAAGTAAACAGAATCAGAAGTAAATAACGAACATGATATACAATGTGGAGAACCCGTAGATAAGTGAGTGACGACCGTACATTATTCTTCGAGTAAAAATAATGGTTCCCAGTTTAGTTATAGTTTACTCTCGGTAAAAGAGAAGCCATTCTATCCGAAATATGAACCATCCAGTCCCTACACCTGTCCACTGTTATTGTAAAAGGATTAGGAAGACAGAATGTGACACACACTCACTGCTCACTTCTCGCCCACCGATGAGTTCGCCCCGGCCTTGCGACCACTTCGTGCTGGAGAACACGGAAAAAGTCGTGTTTGTAACCAGGGGCATCGGGCTCTCAGTGTGCTGAATCGAGAAGAACAACGTCAGGAAGTAGAGTAATTGAGACCTAAAGTACAAAACTGTTGTGTGTTATTGTAAGTGGGAGCAGGGTCAGGGCAGCAGCCAGTGCGGGTGCATTCACTGTTGCGTTTGACAGTCGAGCATTGTGAAGACACTGCCTGTACAAGGCTGCAAGGCCAGCAGCTCCCGGACTGCATTGTTAAAATACCTAGCACCCAGACATGGAGTCAACACTGCCAGGGGCTCAACAGCTAGCCAGGTAGGAGCAAGGAGGCAGAGGGGCACTGGGGCAAGAGGGAGACCATGAGGATGAGTGAGCACAAGGTGTCGAGCGGGTGGGACAGAGACATCGATCACAGCCGCTGCAGTGCAAACGTTTAAAATTACCCCACCTTTAGGGGCATTTCACACGAGAAACCCAACCCCCTCCTCCCGCTTGTCTTTTTCCTTTATACAGGGTCCGTGGCCTGGTGAATTAGCCAAATTAAAATGAGGCTGGGGTACACAGGACTAAGAGACAGGACAGTTCCAGCATCATAGTCATTACTGATCCAGAGAGTTCAATTCAAGCTTCACAGCACCTCAACATTTCCAATTAAATCAATCTGGAATAAAAAGATTGTGGTCAGCACTGCTGCCTCACAACGTCAGGGACCTGGGTTCGATTCCCGGCTTGGGTTACTGTCTGTGTGGAGTCTGCACGTTCTCCCTGTATCTGTGTGGGTTTCCTCCGGGTGCTCCGGTTTCCTCCCACAGTCCAAAGATGTGCGGATTAGGTGGACGATGCTAAATTGCCCCTTAGTGTCAGGGCGACTAGCTAGGGTAAATGCATGGGGTTATGGGGATAGGGCCTGGGTGGGATTGTGGTCAGTGCAGCTTGATGGGCCGAATGACCTCCTTCTGCACTGTAGGGATTCTATGTATCATTTCTATGCATCATTAACAGGTGGCATGGTAGCACAGTCATTAGCACTGCTGCTTCGCAGCTCCAGGGACCTGGGTTCGATTCCCGGCTTGGGTCACTGTGTGTGGAGTTTGCACATTCTCCTCGTGTCTGTGTGGGTTTCCTCCGGGTGCTCCAGTTTCCTCCCACAGTCCAAAGACGTGCGGGGTAGGTTGTTTGGCTATGCTAAAATTGCCCTTAGTGTCCTGGGATGCGTAGGTTAGAGGGATTAGTGGGTGGATATGGGGGTAGGGCCTGGGTGGGATTGTGGTCGGTGCAGACACAACGGGCCGAATGGCCTCTTTCTGTGCTGTAGGGTTTCTAAGATTTCCATGAAAAAGTTAGTATTGTCAATTCTCCTTCTGATGTCTTGGAATTGTGAACACCCTTTTGTTGGGCGCCCTGTCCTTAAACAGGCTGCAGTTTATACACAGTCCTGTTAGGGACTTGTCCCTTTGCTGTGACCACACACCCATGCAAGCAGCTTGAAGAAAATGGTGAGTCTCAGCAATGGTCATCAGGAAACTCTCCGGATGCCATAATCATCTGGTTCACATATGTACTTTAAAGAAGGGAATCGGCCCTTCCTATCCAGTCTGGCAACGAACTACCTGCTTCTGTGAGAAATCACACAGAATATACCCAAAACCTCAGCAATGTTGTTGACTCTTACATGCCCCCTGAAAAAGCCGAGGAAGTCACTCAAGTTGTATCAAACCACAAGTTATAACAGATAATAGCGGACATCAACCTAGAAACCAGACATGACAAAATGTTATGATCTCAGTGGAGATTCCATTCCAGAATCTTGAGGGTTCTTTCATTTCTCCTGGGACCAAACCAAGGTGTGCCACAGCTCTCAGGAGTTCACTTCGATTCTCCTCAGTGTTTTAGCTCTTCTCAAAAGGTATAAGAATTGTTGGAGACCTTGCACTAGCATTCGGCTTGGTGATACTTCACAAATGTGGACTCCACAGCTCAAGCAGAGGCCTCACTGCATTCTCACTCTGACTTCAAATCAGCCAAATGTCTTGGTTTCTGATTGACCAGTAATGAGGGATACAGCCCCTGCCACATTCTCTCTTCGTTGGTCTCAAAGCTGCATTGGACTCAAACATCTAGTACCTGTCTTTGTGAAAACCAAAACCCCAAAAAAAACTCTCCAGGCAATCAATCCTTATCGCAACATGGCAGGATGTCCCAGATAGAGATTTGAACTAACCATCTCAACTCCCAAACATTCATTCTGTTCTGGGAAACCATATGAATAATTTAAACCTCTGACTGAGTCGGCTCTCTGTTTCCATCACAGGGTTCAGGGAGGAGTTACCCGTTGTTTAATGTTTTCAATCTTCCAAGAGAAACAAGTTTGCAAACAATTCAACTCACTCAACAGACTATGAAGAAATAGCTGAACACATTGGATACAGCAAAGACAATGCACTCCAACAATATCCTGGCTGTAGAGTTGATGACTTGTGCTCTAGATCTATCTACCTGCATCTCCAGCCAGGCTGATACAGTGCAGCTGCAACAATGGCATCTAACTGACAGTGTTAAAAAAGCACAACAAATTCAGTCTGGCCAATTACCATCCCAGTCTACACTCAATCATCAAAGTGATGGAGGTGTCATTGACGGTGCTACCAAGCAGCACTTCTCACAACTGACCTATTTGGTGATGCACAGTTGGGTTCCACCACCACGAACCACTCAGCTCCTGACCTCATTACAACCTTCAGGTAAACATAGACAAAAAGAACTGAAGTCCCGAGATGAGACAAGAGTGACTGCCCTTGGTAGCATTTGACAGAGCATAGCATCAAGATGTCCTCAGAATTGAAGTCTTAAGCCCAATCTTCTTCAGCTGCTTTTTCAATGCCTTTCCTCCTGATTTAAGGTCAGAAGTGGGCACAGGAGCCAGCTCCCCAAGTAGAGTTTAATGAGCTCATAGGTCACAAGTAACATTCATGCTACTCAAGTGCCAGTCGATGGCCATCTCTAATAAGAGAATCAACAACTTGCCCTTGATATTTAAATAACATTACCATTATCAAACCCCCCAATATCCACATCCGGTGGTACCTATTGATCAGAAACATAATTGGATCAAGAAGGAGGAGGTACTCAGACTGGGGGAAAGCTGCAAGGTTCAAAGGGAGGGGGAACAGGACAGGAGCTGCAGTACCATGGGCTGGGGTGGGAGATATAGTCTGGGGTTTGGGGCAGATAACTGATGGGGATAAGCTGCAGGGACAAAGGGAGGGGGAATAGGGCAGGAGATACAGTACCATGGGAGGGGGAGGGGGGGTGGAGATATAGACTGGGGTTTGGGGGAAGATGCCTGAGCAGAGTGGCCCACAATATGGGATCGGGACCCAGAAACGTGGAGGGGGGAGCGGAGAGTCATAGAGTCCAGTAGGATATTGGGACCCAGGAGTTTGGAGCATTGTGCCCAGGGGAGGGGGCAGTGGTGTTGGTGCCCGGGGACCACAATCGGTGTTGCACCAGGTGGGCACACCCTCACAGCACCCCCCAGCCCGGTTCATTCCGCACCGTGGAGCAGAGATAACAAGCGGCTCAGTGCTCCGAGCTCCCACCTTCTCGCTGGGCTGGGACCGCTGTTTAAATGTCCCGCGCGGAGCTTCCACCCCGTGGACCCGGCACCTGGAGCGGGGCGCGGCGTCAGTTTAAAAGCTAACTGCCACCCTGCCCGCGCGCCACTTCCGCCCCGCACACACGCGCACTTCCGGTCATAAGGTACGGAGATCCTCAGCCGGTTGGTGAAAAGCGGCTGGTGACGTAGGCATTAGTGGACACGTGACAATTGGGAGCGGAGGGGCGGGCCGGTTGCTGAGTAACGGGAGAGGAACCTGCGCGTGCTCAGTGAGAACTACCAACTGTCAACGGCCAGAGCGGCTCGTGGGCTGGAAGAGCGGGAATGAGAGAGATAGAGAGAGTGTGATAGGTAGAGAGAGAAAGGGAGAGAGAGAGGGAGAGTGATAGAGAGGGAGAGTGATAGAGAGGGAGAGTGATAGAGAGGGAGAGTGATAGAGAGGGAGAGTGAGAGAGAGGGAGAGTGATAGAGAGGGAGAGTGATAGAGAGGGAGAGAGAGAGAGAGTGAGAGAGAGGGAGAGTGATAGAGAGGGAGAGTGATAGAGAGGGAGAGTGAGAGAGAGGGAGAGTGATAGAGAGGGAGAGTGAGAGAGAGGGAGAGTGAGAGAGAGGGAGAGTGATAGAGAGGGAGAGTGATAGAGAGGGAGAGTGAGAGAGAGGGAGAGTGAGAGAGAGGGAGAGTGAGAGAGAGGGAGAGTGAGAGAGAGGGAGAGTGAGAGAGAGGGAGAGTGATAGAGAGGGAGAGTGATAGAGAGGGAGAGTGATAGAGAGGGAGAGTGATAGAGAGGGAGAGTGATAGAGAGGGAGAGTGATAGAGAGGGAGAGTGATAGAGAGGGAGAGTGATAGAGAGGGAGAGTGATAGAGAGGGAGAGTGATAGAGAGGGAGAATGAGGAGGTGATAGACAAGAGCTATCATCAGGTGGTCACACCAGGGCAACGGGAGGAGGCCAAGTGGGTGATGGCCAGGAAGGGTAAGGCTAGGGTGGTTGAGAGCACCCCAGTGGATTTGCCCCTGCACAACAAGTACTCCTGCTTGAGTACTGCTGGGGGGGACAGCCCGCCTGGGGGAAGCAGCAGTGGCCGTGTCTCCGCAGTGGAGTCCAGCCCTGTAACTCAGAGGGCTAAGGAAAAGAGGAGGAAGGCGGTATTAATCGGGGACTCGATGGTGAAGGGGACAGACAGGCGTTTCTGCGGAGGTAGGCGGGATTCTCGCATGGTGGTCTGCCTCCCTGGGGCCGGGATCCAGGATGTCGCTAGTCGCGTCCCGGAAATCCTGAGGTGGGAGGGAGAGGAGCCTGAGGTAGCGGTACATATTGGTACCGCTGATGTGGGTAGGAAGGGAGAAGGGGTCATGAAAAGGGAGTACAGGGAATTAGGGAGACAGCTGAGAAAGAGGAAAGCAAAGGTAGTAATCTCAGGATTACTGCCTGTGCCACGGGAAGGTGAGGGCAGGAATGGAGTGAGGTGGAAGATGAATGTGTGGCTGAGGGACTGGTGCAGGGGGCAGGGATTCAGGTTCCTGGACCATTGGGACCTCTTTAGGGGCAGGGGTGATCTGTATACAAAAAACGGGTGGAACTTGAATCACACGGGGACCAATATCCTGGCCGGTAGGTTGGCTAAGGTTACTGGGGAGAATTTAAACTAGATAGGTTGGGGGGAGGGGAGCTAGAAGAGTTGACTAGGATCAAGGAACTAATTGATGGGGTGGAGGATGCAGGGGTAAGGGGAATTACAAAATTAATGGTAGAGGAGAGGGTGCAAGTGAATGAAGGCGGTAATTTAGATAAGGGAGTAGAGGGAGAGGGTGTTCGCGACTCATCAAAGCGGGTCCAGATAAAAGCTGGAATAAGGACACTTTGCCTGAATGCACGAAGCATTCGGAACAAGGTAAATGAGTTGATGGTGCAAATCAGCACGAGTGGGTACGATCTAGTGGCCATTACAGAAACGTGGCTGAAAGGTGACCAGGACTGGGAGATGAATATCCAGGGGTATCAGGCGTTTAGGAAGAATAGACAGGAAGGAAAAGGTGGTGGGGTCGCGCTATTAATAAGAGATAATATCAGGGTAGTACTGAGGGATGACATAGGCTCTGAGGAACAAAACGTGGAATCATTATGGGTAGAGATGAGGAATAGTAGAGGGAGAAAGACACTAGTAGGTGTGGTATATAGGCCCCCAAATAATAATGTTGAGGTAGGGAGGGCTATAAACAAGCAGATAAGGGATGCGTGTAAAAACGAAACGGCAATAATCATGGGGGACTTCAACATGCACATTGACTGGCAGACTCAAGTCGGTAAGGGTGGAATGGAGGAAGAGTTCTTAGAATGCTGTCGGGATAGTTTCCTTGAACAGCATGTTACGGAACCGACGAGGGAACGAGCTATTTTGGATCTGGTATTGTGTAACGAGGTAGGTAGAATTAAGGATCTTATTGTGAAGGACCCTCTTGGGTCTAGTGACCACAATATGGTCGAATTTCTGATTCAGATGGAAGAGGAGAAAGTTTGGTCCCAAACCAGTGTCCTCTGTTTGAACAGAGGGAAATATGATAGGATGAGGGATGAATTGGCTAAGGTAGACTGGGAGAGCAGGCTGGCAGGTAGGATAGCTGAGGAACAGTGGAGGATTTTTAAGGAGATCCTTTTCAGTTCTCAGCAAAAATATATTCCAGCAAAAAACAAGGATTGTAAGAAAAGGGAGAACCAGCCGTGGATAACGAAGGAAATAAAGGAGAGTATTAAAATAAAAACAGCTGCGTACAGAGTGGCCAAAAATAGTGGAGAAACAAGTGATTGGGAAAAATTTAAGAAACAACAAAGAGAGACTAAGAAAGCGATAAAGAAAGGAAGGATAGACTATGAAGCTAGGCTAGCAATTAATATAAAAAATGATAGTAAAAGTTTTTATAAATATATAAAAAGGAATAGAGTGGCTAGAGTGAATGTTGGACCCTTGGAGGACGAGAGGGGGGAGTTAATAGTGGGAAATGAGGATATGGCTGAGTCTTTAAATAAGTTTTTTGTGTCGGTCTTCACGGTGGAGGACACAAATAGTTTGCCAAATATTAACGATAGAGGGTTGGCAGCAGGAGAAATACTTAATACAATTAATGTTACCAGAGAGGCAGTGCTGGGTAGACTAATGGGACTGAAGGTGGATAAGTCCCCGGGTCCGGATGGAATGCATCCCAGGGTATTGAAAGAAATGTCAGAGGTAATAGTGGATGCGTTAGTGATTATTTATCAAAACTCGTTGCATTCTGGGGTAGTGCCGGTTGATTGGAAAACGGCTAATGTTACGCCGCTGTTTAAAAAAGGAAGGAGACAAAAGGCGGGTAACTATAGGCCGGTCAGCTTAACGTCTGTAGTAGGGAAAATGCTGGAATCCATTATTAAAGAGGAGATAGCAGGGCATCTGGATAGAAATGGTTCGATCAATCAGACGCAGCATGGATTCATGAGGGGAAAGTCGTGCTTGACGAACATGTTGGATTTTTATGAAGATGTGACTAGGGCGGTTGATGGAGGAGAACCGGTGGATGCGGTGTTTTTGGATTTCCAAAAGGCGTTTGATAAGGTGCCCCATAAAAGGCTACTGAAGAAGATTAGGGCACACGGAGTTGGGGGTAGTGTGTTAAAGTGGATTGGGGACTGGCTATCCGACAGGAAGCAAAGAGTCGGAATAAATGGCTGTTTTTCCGGTTGGAGGAAGGTAACTAGTGGCGTGCCGCAGGGATCGGTACTCGGGCCGCAACTATTTACCATTTATATAGATGATCTGGAGGAGGGGACGGAGTGTAGGGTAACGAAGTTTGCAGACGACACAAAGATAAGTGGAAAAGTGAATCGTGTGGAGGACGGAGAAGATCTGCAGAGAGATTTGGACAGGCTGAGTGAGTGGGCGAGGATATGGCAAATGGAGTATAACGTTGAGAAATGCGAGGTTATACACTTTGGAGGAAATAATAACAAATGGGATTACTATCTCAATGGAAACAAATTAAAACATGCTACCGTGCAAAGGGACCTGGGGGTCCTTGTGCATGAGACGCAAAAGCCCAGTCTGCAGGTACAACAGGTGATCAAGAAGGCAAATGGGATGTTGGCCTATATTGCGAAGGGGATAGAATATAAAAGCAGGGATGTCTTGATGCACCTGTACAGGGCATTGGTGAGGCCGCAGCTGGAATACTGTGTGCAGTATTGGTCCCCTTATATGAGGAAGGATATATTGGCATTGGAGGGAGTGCAGAGAAGGTTCACCAGGTTGATACCGGAGATGAGGGGTTTGGATTATGAGGAGAGGCTGAGGAGATTGGGTTTGTACTCGTTGGAGTTTAGAAGGATGAGGGGGGATCTTATGGAGACTTATAAGATAATGCGGGGGCTGGATAGGGTGGAGGCGGAGAGATTCTTTCCACTTAGTAAGGAAGTTAAAACTAGAGGACACAGCCTCAAAATAAAGGGGGGTCGGTTTAAGACAGAGTTGAGGAGGAACTTCTTCTCCCAGAGGGTGGTGAATCTCTGGAATTCTCTGCCCACTGAGGTGGTGGAGGCTACCTCGCTGAATATGTTTAAAGCGCGGATGGATGGATTCCTGATCGGTAAGGGAATTAAGGGTTATGGGGATCAGGCGGGTAAGTGGTACTGATCCACGTCAGATCAGCCATGATCTTATTGAATGGCGGGGCAGGCTCGAGGGGCTAGATGGCCTACTCCTGCTCCTATTTCTTATGTTCTTATGTTCTTATGAGAGTGATAGAGAGGGAGAGAGTGTGATAGGTAGAGAGAGAAAGGGAGAGAGAGTGATAGGGGGAGAGTGATAGAGAGGGAGGGTGAAAGAGAGTGTGGGAGAGAGAGTGAGAGAGAGAGAGTGATAGAGAGGGAGAGTGAGAGAGTGATAGAGAGGGAGAGTGATAGAGAGGGAGAGTGATAGAGAGGGAGAGTGATAGAGAGGGAGAGTGAGGGAGAGAGTGTGATAGGTAGAGAGAGAAAGGGAGAGAGAGTGATAGGGGGAGAGTGATGGAGAGGGAGAGTGATAGAGAGGGTGAGAGAGAGTGAGGGAGAGAGAGTGAGGGAGAGAGAGTGAGGGAGAGAGAGTGAGGGAGGGAGAGAGAGTGAGGGAGAGAGAGTGAGGGAGAGAGAGTGAGGGAGAGAGAGTGAGGGAGAGAGAGTGAGGGAGAGAGAGTGAGGGAGAGAGAGTGAGGGAGAGAGAGTGAGGGAGAGAGAGTGAGAGAGAGGGTGAGAGAGAGGGAGAGTGATGGAGAGGGAGAGTGATGGAGAGGGAGAGTGATGGAGAGGGAGAGTGATGGAGAGGGAGAGTGATGGAGAGGGAGAGTGATGGAGAGGGAGAGTGATGGAGAGGGAGAGTGATGGAGAGGGAGAGTGATGGAGAGGAGAGTGATGGAGAGGGAGAGTGATGGAGAGGAGAGTGAGGAGGGAGAGTGATGGAGAGGGAGAGTGATGGAGAGGGAGTGTGATGGAGAGGGAGAGTGATGGAGAGGGAGAGTGATGGAGAGGGAGAGTGATGGAGAGGGAGAGTGATGGAGAGGGAGAGTGATGGAGAGGGAGAGTGATGGAGAGGGAGAGTGATGGAGAGGGAGAGTGATGGAGAGGGAGAGTGATGGCGAGGGAGAGTGAGGGAGAGGGAGAGTGATGGAGAGGGAGAGTGATGGAGAGGAGGGAGAGGGAGGGAGAGGGAGGGAGAGTGAGGGAGAGTGATAGAGAGGGAGAGAGGGAGAGAGTGATAGAGAGGGAGAGAGTGATAGAGAGGGAGAGAGTGATAGAGAGGGAGAGTGATAGAGAGGGAGAGTGATAGAGAGGGAGAATTGCGGATAGCGAAGAGCATTGTCGGGCAATACAGCAGGATATAGATAGGCTGGAAAATTGGGCGGAGAGGTGGCAGATGGAGTTTAATCCGGATAAATACGAAGTGATGCATTTTGGAAGAAATAATGTAGGGAGGAGTTATACAATAATGGCAGAGTCATCAGGAGTATAGAAACACAGAGGGACCTAGGTGTGCAAGTCCACAAATCCTTGAAGGTGGCAACACAGGTGGAGAAGGTGGTGAAGAAGGCATATGGTATGCTTGCCTTTATAGGACGGTGTATAGAGTATAAAAGCTGGAGTCTGATGATGCAGCTGTATAGAACGCTGGTTAGGCCACATTTGGAGTACTGCGTCCAGTTCTGGTCGCCGCACTACCAGAAGGACGTGGAGGCATTGGAGAGAGTGCAGAGAAGGTTTACCAGGATGTTGCCTGGTATGGAGGGTCTTAGCCATGAGGAGAGATTGGGTAGACTGAGGTTGTTCTCCTTGGAAAGACGGAGAATGAGGGGAGATCTAATAGAAGTATACAAGATTATGAAGGGTATGGATAGGGTGAACAGTGGGAAACTTTTTCCCAGGTCGGAGGTGACGATCACGAGGGGTCACGGGCTCAAGCTGAGAGGGGCGAAGTATAACTCAGACTTCAGAGGGACGTTTTTTACACAGAGGGTGGTGGGGGCCTGGAATGCGCTGCCAAGTAGGGTGGTGGAGGCAGGCACGCTGACATCGTTTAAGACTTACCTGGATAGTCACATGAGCAGCCTGGGAATGGAGGGATACAAACGATTGGTCTAGTTGGACCAAGGAGCGGCACAGGCTTGGAGGGCCGAAGGGCCTGTTTCCTGTGCTGTACTGTTCTTTGTTCTTTGAGAGGGAGAGAGAGGGGGAGGGGGAGGGAGAGTGAGAGGGAGGGAGAGTGAGAGGGAGGGAGAGGGAGGGAGGGAGAGTGAGAGGGAGGGAGAGTGAGAGGGAGGGAGAGTGAGAGGGAGGGAGAGTGAGAGGGAGGGAAAGTGAGAGGGAGGGAGAGTGAGAGGGAGGGAGAGTGGGAGGGAGGGAGAGTGGGAGGGAGGGAGAGTGGGAGGGAGAGTGAGAGGGAGGGAGAGTGAGAGGGAGGGAGAGTGAGGGGGAGGGAGAGTGAGGGGGAGGGAGAGTGAGGGGGAGGGAGAGTGAGAGGGAGGGAGAGTGAGAGGGAGGGAGAGTGAGAGGGAGGGAGAGTGAGAGAGAGGGAGAGTGAGAGAGAGGGAGAGTGAGAGTGAGAGAGAGGGAGAGTGAGGGAGAGGGAGAGTGAGGGAGTGGGAGAGTGAGTTAGAGAGAGAGGGAGAGTGAGTTAGAGAGAGAGGGATTGTAAGAAAAGGGAGAACCAGCCGTGGATAACGAAGGAAATAAAGGAGAGTATTAAAATAAAAACAGCTGCGTACAGAGTGGCCAAAAATAGTGGAGAAACAAGTGATTGGGAAAAATTTAAGAAACAACAAAGAGAGACTAAGAAAGCGATAAAGAAAGGAAGGATAGACTATGAAGCTAGGCTAGCAATTAATATAAAAAATGATAGTAAAAGTTTTTATAAATATATAAAAAGGAATAGAGTGGCTAGAGTGAATGTTGGACCCTTGGAGGACGAGAGGGGGGAGTTAATAGTGGGAAATGAGGATATGGCTGAGTCTTTAAATAAGTTTTTTGTGTCGGTCTTCACGGTGGAGGACACAAGTAGTTTGCCAAATATTAACGATAGAGGGTTGGCAGCAGGAGAAATACTTAATACAATTAATGTTACCAGAGAGGCAGTGCTGGGTAGACTAATGGGACTGAAGGTGGACAAGTCCCCGGGTCCGGATGGAATGCATCCCAGGGTATTGAAAGGTGTTGTTAAACTTCTTACTGTGTTTACCCCAGTCCAACGCCGGCATCTCCACATCATTGAAAGAAATGTCAGAGGTAATAGTGGATGCGTTAGTGATTATTTATCAAAACTCGTTGCATTCTGGGGTAGTGCCGGTTGATTGGAAAACGGCTAATGTTACGCCGCTGTTTAAAAAAGGAAGGAGACAAAAGGCGGGTAACTATAGGCCAGTCAGCTTAACGTCTGTAGTAGGGAAAATGCTGGAATCCATTATTAAAGAGGAGATAGCAGGGCATCTGGATAGAAATGGTTCGATCAATCAGACACAGCATGGATTCATGAGGGGAAAGTCGTGCTTGACGAACATGTTGGATTTTTATGAAGATGTGACTAGGGCGGTTGATGGAGGAGAACCGGTGGATGCGGTGTTTTTGGATTTCCAAAAGGCGTTTGATAAGGTGCCCCATAAAAGGCTGCTGAAGAAGATTAGGGCACACAGAGTTGGGGGTAGTGTGTTAAAGTGGATTGGGGACTGGCTATCCGACAGGAAGCAAAGAGTCGGAATAAATGGGTGTTTTTCCGGTTGGAGGAAGGTAACTAGTGGCGTGCCTCAGGGATCGGTACTCGGGCCGCAACTGTTTACCATTTATATAGATGATCTGGAGGAGGGGACGGAGTGTAGGGTAACGAAGTTTGCAGACGACACAAAGATAAGTGGAAAAGTGAATCGTGTGGAGGACGGAGAAGATCTGCTGAGTGAGTGGGCGAGGATATGGCAAATGGAGTATAACGTTGATAAATGCGAGGTTATACACTTTGGAGGAAATAATAACAAATGGGATTACTATCTCAATGGAAACAAATTAAAACATGCTACCGTGCAAAGGGACCTGGGGGTCCTTGTGCATGAGACGCAAAAGCCCAGTCTGCAGGTACAACAGGTGATCAAGAAGGCAAATGGGATGTTGGCCTATATTGCGAGGGGGATAGAATATAAAAGCAGGGATGTCTTGATGCACCTGTACAGGGCATTGGTGAGGCCGCAGCTGGAATACTGTGTGCAGTATTGGTCCCCTTATATGAGGAAGGATATATTGGCATTGGAGGGAGTGCAGAGAAGGTTCACCAGGTTGATACCGGAGATGAGGGGTTTGGATTATGAGGAGAGGCTGAGGAGATTGGGTTTGTACTCGTTGGAGTTTAGAAGGATGAGGGGGGATCTTATGGAGACTTATAAGATAATGCGGGGGCTGGATAGGGTGGAGGCGGAGAGATTCTTTCCACTTAGTAAGGAAGTTAAAACTAGAGGACACAGCCTCAAAATAAAGGGGGGTCGGTTTAGGACAGAGTTGAGGAGGAACTTCTTCTCCCAGAGGGTGGTGAATCTCTGGAATTCTCTGCCCACTGAGGTGGTGGAGGCTACCTTGCTGAATATGTTTAAAGCGCGGATGGATGGATTCCTGATCGGTAAGGGAATTAAGGGTTATGGGGATCAGGCGGGTAAGTGGTACTGATCCACGTCAGATCAGCCATGATCTTATTGAATGGCGGGGCAGGCTCGAGGGGCTAGATGGCCTACTCCTGCTCCTATTTCTTATGTTCTTATGAGAGAGAGGGAGAGTGAGTTAGAGAGAGAGAGAGAGTGATTGATAGAGAGAGAGGGAAAGAGAGAGATAGAGTGATAGGGAGAGAGAGAGAGAGAGTGATAGAGAGATCGATAGAGAGTGATGGGGAGGGAGAGACACAGAGAGTGATAGGGAGAGAGAGAGAGAGCACTATAGAGAGAGAGGTAGGGAAGGAGACAGGGAGAGAGGAGAGAGAGAGATAAATAGATAGATAGAGACAGAGAGTGATAGGGAGAGAGAGGAGAGAGATAGCGCTATATTTATAGAGAGAGATAGAGGTAGGGAAAAAGACAGGATGAGAGAGGGAGAGGAGGGGAGAGAAAGTGATAGGGAGAGATGTTGTCTACATGGACTTTAGCAAGGCCTTTGACAAGGTACCGCATGGTAGGTTGTTGCGTAATATTAAATCTCACGTGATCCAAGGTGAGGTAGCCAATTGGATATAAAATTGGCTTGATGACAGAAGCCAAAGGGTGGTTGCAGAGGGTTGTTTTTCAAACTGGCCTGTGACCAACAGTGTGCCTCAGCAATCAGTGCTGCGTCCACTGTTATTTGTCATTTATATTAATGATTTGGATGAGAATTTAGGAGGCATGGTTAGTAAGTTTGCAGATGACACCATGATTGGTGGCAAAGTGGATAGTGGAGAAGGTTATCTAGGATTGCAACAGGATCTTGATCAGTTGGGCCAGTGGGCTCAATTTATAGCAGATGGAGTTTAATTTAGATAAATACGAGGTGATACATTTTGGTAGATCGAACTAAGGCAGGACTTAGTTAATGGTAGGACGTTGGCGAGAGTTATGGAACAAAGAGATCTAGGGGTACAGGTTCATACTCCTTGAAAGTGGAGTCACAGGTGGACAGAGTGGTGAAGAAGGCATTCAGCATGCTTGGTTTAATTGGTCAGAACATTGTTGAAGTTGTACAAGACATTAGTCAGGCCACACTTGGAATACTGTGTACAGTTCTGGTCATCCTATTATAGAAAGGATATTATTAAACTAGAAAGAGTGCAAAAAACCGGGACTTGATGGTTTCAGTTATAAGGAGAGGCTGGATAGACTGGGACTTTTTCCCTGGAGCATAGGAGGCTGAGGGGTATTCTTATAGAGGTCTATAAAATAATGAGGGGCATAGATCAGCTAGATAGTCAATATCTTTTTCCAAAGGTAGGGGAGTCTAAAGCGAGAGGACATAGGTTTAAGGTGAGAAGGGAGAGATACAAAAGGATCCAGAGGGGCAATTTTTTCACACAGAGGGTGGTGAATGTCTGGAACAAGCTGCCAGAGGTAGTAATAGAGGCAGTTACAATTTTGTCTTTTAAAAAGGATTTAGACAGTTACATGGATAAGATGGCTATAGAGAGCTATGGACCAAATGCGGACTATTGGGACTAGTTTAGTGGTTAAAAAGGGTGGCATGGACAAGTTGGGCCAGCGAGCCTGTTTTCATGCTGTAAACCTCTATGACTTTATGAGAGGAGGAAAAAGATAGAACTAATGGGTGGGCCTCGCTCAAGTGAGACCAGAAATCCCGCCCAGGATCAATGGAAATTTCCATTGTTGGACCATCACCCACTCTGATTCCTTGGCTGGCAAGGTGGTAGAGTTCTGGCCATAGAGAGAGAAAAACAGGAACATGTCAATGTTTAATCAATTACATTGTTAAAGAAACTGATCATGGGTCTTTGAACACGTATGAATAGGGGATGGCTGCGACACTGGGCAAATAGTGTTGACAATGAACAAATTCGATAAACCCTTAGCAAGCAAACGCATTTTTTCACTTTATCAACTGCCTCGAATTCTGTTAAACATTGTAGCAGAGGATGGTTGGCCCAAAGTGAAGATTTGAAACTAAGGTACATTTTGCAATTGAAGATTGCAATTGGAGTTACTTTGGAGAGGAATGGCTGAAACCCAAGTTTAGAGTATCAGGGTATTATGTTCAAACCTAGTTCTGTGAAACTGAAGCTTATGACCAATAAAGTGGACATATGGACATGGCCTACGACTTTACCAAAGAAAAAGCGAGCTATGTTACTTCACAAAGGATTTGATTTGATTTATTATTGTCACATGTATTAACATACAGTGAAAAGCATTGTTTCTTGTGCGCTATACAGCCAAAACATACCGTTCACAGAGAAGGAAAGGAGAGAGTGCAGAATGTAGTGTTACAGTCATAGATAAGGTGTAGAGAAAGATCAACTTAGTGCGAGGTTGGTCCTTTCAAAAGTCTAATGACAGCAGGGAAGAAGCTGTTCTTGAGTCGATTGGTATGTGACCTCAGACTTTTGTATCTTTTTCCCGATGGAAGAAGGTGGAAGAGAGAATGTCCAGGGTGCGTGGGGTCCTTAATTACGCTGGCTGCTTTTCCAGGCAGCAGGAAGTGTAGATAGAGTCAATGGATGGGAGGCTGGTTGCATTATGGACTGGGCTTCATTCACGACCCTTTGTAGTTTCTTGCGGTCTTGGGCAGAGCAGGAGCCACATCAAGCTATGATAAAACCAGAAAGAATGCTTTCTATGGTGCATCTGTAAAAGTTGGTGAGAGTCGCAGCTGACATGCCAAATTTCCTTCGTCTTCTGAGAAAGTAGAGGCGTTGATGCAGAGTATTTTCAGAACTATAGTATCATCATTTGGACACTGATGAAATTTTGATAATTTAACATCTGTGGATAACATTTATGACATGATTTGGTAAATGCATATGAAACATGGCCAGACCTTGATACATTTGGATGGATCATTAATTGGATGTGTCATGGAATATAATAGGTTACATACAAGACTGCAGAAATTCTATTTGGAGATCCCAAATTCAGCGTTTGTTTTCAAATTGTTGGATTGTGCTGAAGTATCAAACATGGATAGATAGGCTCCAGGTTTTGACTGGAGTTAGATTCTTAGAAAGAGATACACTTCTGGAACAAATTTCTGAAGCTTAAATAAAAACGGGGAGCATTCATTTCAAGCCACTTTAATGTCACTAATGGGATCTTCAGCAGTAACCTAGAAGATAGAGGATTCAATATCGGCAGTGTTTTGAAACTGTTTCGATATGGGGTGCAAGCATCAATATCAAATATGGGATTTATTAATGGTTAATCGCACTGTAAGGTGAGACGTGAAAGATGAAAAAAAATATGGATATGGGGGTAGGGCCTGGGTGGGATTGTGGTCAGTGCAGACTCGATGGGCCGAATGGCCTCTTCCTGCACTGTAGGGTTTCTATGATTCTATGATTAATTTGAAAGATTGTTCTTGTGTTTTCAAAGAAGAGGGAATTTGTCAATGTCTTATCAATTACATTGTTAATGTTTGTTAATGTCAATTACATTGTTAAGGTCCAGACAGAGTAGCTCCGGAGTGCCCCTCCCGGCCGAAAATTCGTAAAGTGTAACCCCCGGACAGAGTAGCTCCAGAGAGTTGCCCCCACCCCCGCAGAAGGGGAAAATCCAGGAGGCGAGGCCTGGAGGGTTGCAGATGATTCACAATATTTATTTTTAGTGTAATAGAGTTCTTTGTTACTGTATCAAGGAGAGTATATTATTGTGTTAATGTTGTTGGTGTTTTATAATTTATCATTGTGGATTGTTTGTAGACCAGACGGTGTACCCCTTGGATAGAGTAACCCTCAGACAGAGTAACCCAGGTTAGAGGCAAGCAAATTTGGCAGGCAAAAATCCAGAGAGTGAAACCCTGGTGGGTTGCAGATAAATCACAATGGTTATTTCACTGTAACAGATGTTTGTTATTGTATTAAGAAGGGTATATTACTTGCTGTATCGTATTTATATAAGTTTGTTGATTTATTATTTCATGGTGTAACCCCTGGAAGGTGCAGCCCTTGAAAGTGCAGTCCTGAGATCAGAGCCCCGGAGGTGAAACTCTCGGAATAGGAAAATACGGAGGGCAAAGCCCTGGAAAGTTGTAGATAACTTATAATGAACCCCTTTCTTACTGTAAGGGAGTTGTTTGTTATTGGTTAAAGGACGGCGTGTTAGCTGTCGGTTTTGCTTGCTGGTTTATAGTCGTGTGTTGTTTGCAACCTTGGAAGGCCTGTTGTGGATAACTCGCAATGCACACTAGCTGTTTGTTACTGTGCTATGTTGTTTGTGCGTTTGTATTAAAATGGCATGTTTATTATTGATACTGTGTTATATCGGGTGTTTTCTCTATAATTTATTATTGTGAGATGGTATTGTACTCTGGTTTGTAATTTGAAAGTGTAATGTATTTTGTATTTGCAAACTGTTTGATAAATAAAAAGATTGACTACTGGCAAAAAAAATTACATTGTTAAGGTTTGTTAATGTCAATTACATTGATAAGGGAAATAGTGATGGATATTTGAATACACATAAACAGGGGCTAGCTGGTAGACGGTGTGGGTAAGGAGTGTTGACATTGGATAAAGTCAATAAACTCTCAGTAAGGAAAGGATCTGTGTCTTAGTTTTGACTTCAGCAACTGGTGTGAATCCTGTTAAATAAAGAGAGGGACAAATAGAGACAGAGAGAGCGAGGGTCAGTACTGAGGGACTGCTGCACTTTCAAGGTTCATTACTGAGGGAGTGACACATGGTTTTGGAGGGTTAGTACTAAGAGAGTGCTACATTATTGGAAGGTTAGTACTGATGGGGTGCTACTCTGAGAACTTCAGTACTGAGAGAGCACGGCCTTTCGAAGGGTCAGTACTAAGGGAGTACTGGTCAGTGGGTCAGCACTGATAGAGCACTGCACCTTTGGAGGGTCGGTACTGAGGAAGTGCTGCACTGTCAGGTGCCCGCTTTCAGATGAAACAGTAAATCAAGGTCCCATCACCCTCTCAGCTGGACTTTCTGACTCAGATGAGAGACAAAGGCATTGCTGACACATTGAGTGAAAATATAGTACATGCCAGAAGCATTTCTCTACAACGACAGGTGAACTGAGTTCTTGAAGGGACAGGTTTACACAAAAGGGCATGGGGTTTCTGCTCCATTGTGCTGTTTCTTTTGATACAATTCACCTGATGTCAGCCTATCCACCACAATACATCACGAGTTTTCAGCACAAATTGCTTTTGATGCAAGTTGAGTTTTCAACTTTTTGGCCAGTTTTACAAACATTCTGCCAGAAACTTCCCATTCACAAAACCTCTCAGAACTCCTTGGGTGAATTACTGGCCATTGAGAGTTTCTAATAATAGTAATGATTTTTTGATCCTTGAGGAGGCTCCAAAAATTAACTGAACTTTTGGGTAAATGCATTCTAATAGATTTGGAACCAAAATACTGTGGATGCCAGAAATCTTAAATAAAAACAGAAAGTGCTGGAAATACTCAGTCAGTCAGCCTGCATCTGTGGAGAAAGAAACAGAGTTAATATTCCAGGTCAATAATCTTTCATTATAACTCCAATTTGTAGGGTAATGGTGCAGGAACCAAGGATTTTCTCTCTGTAAATGCTGCCAGACACATAGGCTGTGCTTTCAAAGGTTTGAAATTATTTTTTTAAATGTGTGAATGGATTGACTACTGTACCCCAATCTAATTAGAGATTTGCTTCAAATATTCAAAACAGTAATTTTCAGACATTTAAAATCAGGTTAATCACAAGTGGTGGATTGACTCCGGGATTTAAAATGTTTAATTTTCCTGATAAATGTATTTTCAACTTTATTAATCAAATCACAAGCTATCTACCATTCTTAAAAATCAAAAGACTATTTTGGAAAAACACATTTTTAAAAACACATTTTAACATGCTGCCCATTGCACTTTTCATTGCAGGTTTTGCATGCAACGATATACAAATAAGTAGAAATTTGTGGGGAGCTGGAACACTTTTTACAGCAGGTGCATTCTGCACCAGGACCAGCAATTGCACCCAGAGTGGAAACTCCAAATCTTCAGTGAAATTTATATTGCCTGACTTTAGGAACATCTAAGTTTTAAAAATTGTTTAAATGGAATTGGTGTGGTTACTGTTGTAAGATGGTGGTCATAGCTTAGTAGGTCCTAATAAGGCATTGTACTCATAGACTTAGATAGTTCAACAGTAAATATTTATTAACTACTAAACACTATATACATAGATACAGTGACAGTCCAAGCTAAGTGCTGTCTCCAAGCTTGCTTCCACACATGGCTCTGTGCAACACATCACTGACCCCTAGATGTGGGTCATGTGCTCTCGTACATCATTGTGTGGACGCAACACAGTCCCACATTAACCCTTCATGTGCTAGACCCTTATACGACAGTTATCATGAAACAGGCACATCTAAGTATAATAGAAAACTACTGGGAGAAACAAGAAACAGACGATGAAGTAACCCTGAATAAAGGATAGGGCCATATACCGAATGCTTTGCACCAAAGTCCAGCAAATATATTGCAGAGTTGAACTAATCTACTTTGAGTCCATGTGATTGCACACAGTGATCGGGCTTCATCGTGTCTTATGACTAAAACTATGGAGTGTTGCTGTAAAAATATGTGATAAATATTTAGCAGGTACCTCTGATCAACAACTGGTCTGAATTGGCGACAATTGGCTCCCATAAGATATTCTATTTGTAAGTTTGAGAGCCTTATTTGCTACTTGTAATCAGATCTAAGTCTTGAAATTTAACTTATCTCTGGAGTCTGAGCTTTTCTTAAGACTGAACAGCAAGTCCTGTACTGTGTCAGTTCAACATTCAACTGGAGCAGGCTATCGTTGATACACTATTGCCACTGGGGATGGGGAGCAAAGGTGGGGGGCGGGGGGCTTGTAGGAGCAATAAGATCTCTAGGGTCGAGGGTGACTAGGGAACCCAGAAAAGAAAGCTTTATAGGTAAAGGAATAGCCAAGAAGAAATTGCCATCAGGGAGGCAGGGCCAGAAACCTCCACTAGCCATGAAGGAGGAGGAAGACAAAACCCTTCGAACTCACCGGCGTTGAAGAAGTTACAAACAGCAAATGTACTAAGTTCTGCATCTGCTTGACCCAGTAATAATGTAGGTTACTCCAGTTAAGTTCATGTGAGGTTAGATACCATTCCATTTCAGTTAAGTCAAATATCTCATAGGCACAAACAAGTTATTTTAATCACACAAATCTCCATTAACACATATAAATTAACTAATTTCTTTGATTAGTTCTGGCCATAGAAGTTGCGGGTGAGGAAATAGAAAGGATCAGTAAATAAATATTCATCCTGACAGCCAGTTTAAATTCATGGCATGTTTCAACAATTAACATATACAAATTTCTGTGGGGGTGTTAATATTTTATCCACATTGTACTGTATTAATCTTTTCTGGCACATCTGATGCCAAGCAATGTAAAGGATACCAATTTTCCACGCTGCTGCTGTTTACAAATGTAAATAATATAGCTGCATGACAGCTGGCGTCAAAGAATTACAACGTCCCTCATGACTCTTGGTAATAATTGATAGACTTTCTGAAGGTAAGGAGGGAGAATTTACAAAACTCTCTGAGGTTAATAATTCAAAAATATTCCACACCTTAATCCAGAAACTAAAGACTGCAGAGGCTGTCAAAAATACTGGTAATCTGGATGGAAGAAAAAAGGTGAAGGATGGGTCTTCAAATGTCAATAAATGGATAGTTCTTCAGGCCAAAGATAAAGCTTTGGATGATACATCAGTCAGGAATTAGAGATTTCTGTAATGTGATTAACCAACGGGGCGGCACGGTGGCACAGTGGTTAGCACTGCTGCCTCACAGCACCGGCTTGGGTCACTGTCTGTGTGGAGTTTGCACGTTCCCCTCGTGTCTGCGTGGGTTTCCTCTGGGTGCTCCGGTTTCCTCCCACAGTCCAAAGATGTGCAGGTTAGGTGGATTGGCCGTGCTAAATTGCCCCTTCGGGGGACTAGCTAGAGTAAATGCATTGTCTTATGGGGATAGGGCCCGGGTAGGATTGTAGTCGTTACGGACTCGATGGGCTGAATGGCCTCCTTCTGCACTGTAGGATCCAATGATTCTAAACAGAATGTAATTCGATTGTATTTACATTATACTTAAAAAAAACTATTTAAGAGTTACAAGTAGGTATAACCTGTGTTCCCAATAATATATTTTGGGAAAACACTTAATGGAATCTTTGTTTTTAGAAATATGCCAGACTTAAACGAAAAGATTAGAAATGACAGTGAAAATATCAATCCAAGAAGTAAAGAATTTAAAATGTTTCCATTTGATCTCTGAGTGCAATACCAACAATTACTGTATAAATTTCCACAAATTAAAGTGCAGCTGTTTCACAAAATATATATTGTTTTACCATTTCAGAACGTATACTTTATTCTGAACCCAATTTAAAAAGCAACATTTGAAGGAGTAAAACATATAAACCACTGAATTAATGTCTGATACATTTTAAATTGTCAAATTTATTATATCTGCCGGCAGTGCCTATCCACATTATGCTGTCCTGTTGTCACATTTTTGAAACAAACCATGTCAGATTTGCGATTATGAATAACCTGTCTATATTTCTATTGGAATCAGTCTAAAATCTAACAGCTCCTTCCACCTGTATAGTGTGTCAGTTTTGCTCTTATGCATCAACAAGTTCTTTCCACTTCCCAAGGTGCCAGGAAGTTTTCTTATTTGGCTCAGACTCCTCATGGGTAAGCCACAGGAAATTAACTTGTACATTACACAAATAAAATGTTTAAATCTGTTTCCTATTGTTTTAAAAGATTCCATTGCAAATGCATAACTTTAAAACATGTAAGAAAAAGTTAAACTATTAATATTGGCAAGCTTTTATTTCAATTAGTAGCAGTATTTCCACAAGAGCCATCTCCCCCAAAAAACAATATACATAATCCAGCTAGAAAATGTGAAAGTAATTAGAAATCTTAAACATTAATATGTGAAAATAAATCAGGGGGGAATTCTCCAGCCTCCCAGCTGTGTGCTTCTGAACAGTGGGAGGTGGCGCGCTGGTGCTGGGATTCTCTGATCCTGCCACCGTCAACGGGATTTCCCATTGATGTCACCCCACGCCACCGTGAAACCCTCAGGAGGGGGTGCACTGCGAGGGGCACCAGAGCATCCCACCAAGGTGAATAGCCAGAGACTTCAACCCCCATGGGTTTATGCTGTGAGGGGCTAACTTGAATAGTATTCAGACCAGCAACTGAAATTGTTAGGCTGTAAGCAATCAAAATTGCTTCCTAAAAGCAACATGACCCACAGAATTTGCCAGTAAAATGTTAATGCTTGTGCCAAATGATACCCTACCATGGCTAGTTGATAAAATTCCATACTGAATATTAAGAACCTCACTGATTTTAAATATGAGAATATCTCAAAACCCAGAAGGCTAACTTGGAACATTGGTTCTTAAATGTGTACTTTGCGATTTGGTATAATGTGAGGAGCTCTTGTGGCACAGTGGGTTAGCATCCCTGCCTCTGAGCCAGAAGCTCTGGGTTTGAGTCCCAGCCCAGGACTTGATGGCCAAGGAAAGTGCATTCATAACGTGGTCAAACAGTCCGAGTGTGTCAACCTGCAGATCCTTCCACACGTGCCAAGAGCAGGAGTGATGTAGAGTAGCATCCCTCAAGCTATAACCCCTTGGCAACAGGCTAGCAACCTGTTCCAGGAATTACTACTATGGAAACAAAGAACAGTACAGCACAGGAAACAGGCCCTTCGGCCCTCCAAGCCTGTGCCGCTCCTCGGTCCAACAAGACCAATCGTTTGTATCCCTCCATTCCCAGGCTGCTCATGTGACTATCCAGGTAAGTCTTAAATGATGTCAGCGTGCCAGCCTCCACCACCCTACTTGGCAGCGCATTCCAGGCCCCCACCACCCTCTGTGTAAAAAACGTCCCTCTGATATCGGAGTTATACTTCGCCCCTTGAGCCCGTGACCCCTCGTGATCGTCACCTCCGACCTGGGAAAATGTTTCCCACTGTTCACCCTATCTATACCCTTCATAATCTTGTACACCTCTATTAGATCTCCCCTCATTCTCCGTTTTTCCAGGGAGAACAACCCCAGTCTACCCAATCTCTCCTCATAGCTAAGACCCTCCATACCAGGCAACATCCTGGTAAACCTTCTCTGCACTCTCTCTAACGCCTCCACGTCCTTCTGGTAGTGCGGCAACCAGAACTGGACGCAGTACTCCAAATGTGGCCTAACCAACGTTCTATACAGCTGCATCATCAGACTCCAGCTTTTATACTCTATACCCCGTCCTATAAAGGCAAGCATACCATATGTCTTCTTCACCACCTTCTCCACCTGTGTTGCCACCTTCAAGGATTTGTGGACTTGCACACCTAGGTCCCTCTGTGTGTCTATACTCCTGATGACTCTGCCATTTATTGTATAACTCCTCCCTACATTATTTCTTCCAAAATGCATCACTTCGCATTTATCCGGATTAAACTCCATCTGCCACCTCTCCGCCCAATTTTCCAGCCTATCTATATCCTGCTGTATTGCCCGACAATGCTCTTCGCTATCCGCAAGTCCAGCCATCTTCGTGTCATCCGCAAACTTGCTGATTACACCAGTTACACCTTCTTCCAAATCATTTATATATATCACAAATAGCAGAAGGCTACCTTAGGTGTGGGAAGAGAATTGCAATAATGTGAGTAATGTGTACACACCAGTGAGGAAAAGTCCAGTCTTCCTGTTCGCATTCAAATAAAATAATGTTTTATTAACTTTTAAAAAACACACACACAAGAAAAACAAAATACAAAGCAAATGTACACTTAACAAAATAATGGTTACACAGAGAGTACCTAATGGAATTAATCTTGTTCCTTTTGATCTACGTTCCTGTGGCCAAACAGGCCATCTAAAATGGCGATTTGTAAAGCACTCTGGGATAATTGGGCAAGAACTAAAACGACAGGCTGCAGCCTAAAAGACAGAGACAAACAGGCTGCAACCCAGACGAATGAATACACAGGATATGGGTCACCTCCAGGACAAAAGAGACTTTCTGGTCAAACTGTGTTGTTTACCAGACATAAGGGCGCTTATTTGGGAGGGAGGTGTGAACCCTACATGCCCCCAGCACCTGCAGACATGGCTGTTGGGGACACACCCAGATGTTGGTGTGGCAGCACCCAATTGGACTTTATCGATCAGGGTAATCAAGTCCTGGTCGATTGATTGGCAATGGCCAAAAGGAGCATGAAACCCAACGGGGTACAAAAGGGTGCTGCACAACCAAGAATCTCTGTCTCTCTCTGACCCCACGGTTGAGCTACAACACCGGTGACCATTGCCAGCGACGACCAGCACGAGGAGAGCCACCACACCCGAGAAGGAAGGAAGACCAGAGCCAGAGTGCCAGACCAGACCAAAGGACCAGACTACGCAGAGGACGACCGAGACCAGCGCGCAGATAAAGGCCAATATCTGCTTGGGTACTCGCCAGTCATGCAAAGTTAAGTCAAGGTCTTATATTGGACTTGAACTCTCGTATTTTCTGTAAAGATAACTTATTGTTGGTTGGGTGGGTGATTTTTGATTGTGTGTCTTAAATAAATATTGGTTGTACTAACAAGACGTCTACTTGCAGTTATTTGTCCACCGTATAAGGATTAAAACAGACTGTGCGGCAGGCACAACATTCCTGAACTCTGAGAAAAGTCCCTCATCAACATCCCATATAGTATAACTCTATGAGGTAAATCCAGCAAATAGCCACCACCCACAAGTTATCCTCAAGTTTAGGCAACTTTTCTTCAGTTCAGTGTAGTGTTTCTATGAGATTTTCAAATAGTTGCTTGGAGCCTAGAATTCTGTGCTCTGGGAGAGTTCCATTTTCCAGCTGGACATGGCTCAGGCCATGGCTGGTTTCCAGCTGTTGTTCTCTCCTGACCATGAGAAACTAACTAGCCCCTGATATATCATATTTCCCTCTTGATTTCCTATCTACGACTCATCCTGGATCAGGCCTTTAGTATTTAAATGTGAATTGTATTCTTATTCCACTTTGTACTCATCTGGTCTACAGTTTTAACACCTAAAATTCTATACTCCATTGCCCCCACCATCACTTAAGTAAACACTTATTTCCCTGTTGCTTAAACTAACTTGGAGCTCCAAAAGCTTGTGTGGCTTTTGCTACCAAATAAACCTGTTGAACTTTAACCTGGTGTTGTTAAACTTCTTACTGTGCTTAAACTAATTCACATACTAAACTCCTTCAGACAGCTGCACTCTTATCAGTTCTTCTTTTATCCAATTCTTCATTTTATCCAAAACTTTAAGTTTTATTTTATTCAATTCTTAAATCTTCATTTTTAGCAAAGACCTTGATAATATATCAAGACATCATAAAAAGAGTAGACCCTGGTGGAAAATTACCTGATTTGATTTGATTTGATTTGGTTTATTATTGTCACATGTATTAATATACAGTGAAAAGTATTGTTTTTTGTGCATTATACAGACAAAGCATATCGTTCATAGAGAAGGAAACAAGAGAGTACAGAATGTGTTACAGTCATAGCTAGGGTGTAGAGAAACATCAACTTAATGCAAGGTAAGTCCATTCAAAAGTTTGACAGCAGCAGGGAAGAAGCTGTTCTTGAGTCGGTTGGTACGTGACCTCAGACTTTTGTATCTTTTTGCCAAGGGAAGAAGGTGGAAGAGAGAATGTCTGGGGTGCGTGGGGTCCTTAATTATGCTGACTGCTTCTCCCGAGGCAGCAGGAAGTGTAGACAGAGTCAATGAATGGGGGAGGCTGGTTTGTGTGATGGATTGGGCTACATTCATGACCTTTTGTAGTTCCTTGTGGTCTTGGGCAGAGCAGGAGCCATACCAAACTGTGATACAACCAGAAAGAATGCTAATTCTTTTAGAAGGTAGGAAATCAAAGATTGCAAAAAAATTGTAGAATTATTAGAGTAGTATTTAGGAATCAGGCATTATTCTGAAAGAAATGAGAAAGTGTTGTAAAAATGTTGATGGATAATATGAGAAAAAGTGCCATAGACCATCGAAATTACATTAATAAATCTTAACCAGAGTGTCCTAAAAGGAATCCTAAAAGCAAGTCCCAGTAACTTTTCTAATCTGAAGCATTTGTGATGTTTAATTAGCGATTAGCAGAGTTGACTAAGTGGCTACCGTATGATTCAGGATAATGCCAACACTGTGGGTTTGACTCCCATTCTGGCTGAGGTAGACTTGGTACCTGCCTCCTTCCCCTGTCTCTGAGAGTGGAAGTAAACAATCGCTGATAAAATGGCCAAGGGTATGGCTTTTATTAGACAATGAGCCAAGGATCTTCCTTTGAGCAGATTACAGAGGAATGAATGGTTGGTCTCATATAAAAGCAAAATACCACGAATGCTGGAAATCTGAAATAAAAACAGAAATTGTTGGAAAAACTGGGCAGGCCTGGCAGCATCTGTGGAGAAAGAAACAGAGTTAACATTTTGACTCTTCTGTATGACTTCTTCAGAGCCGAATGGTTAGTCTAGTTTTGCAACTCCTTTCTGAGACCAGAGGGCAGGATTCTTTGAAGTTAAACCATCTGGATTTATAGGAATGATATTCTCAGCATCTTCATCTGCCTACTTCCAAAAAAATAAGCCACCAACATAAACTTGCAAGTAGATGATTGAAGGGGCTCTATTCACTCACTATTTCGGCACAGAGGTATATACTGAATAGTCACCATCTGTTTCAACACACTTGGCATAATATAGAAATAGTTTAAACTTTTTGAATGTGCATACAAGCCATAAATTTGTGTTGCAGATTTCCTGAGGGCTTTCCACTGAATGCCCATGTCACTCCAGCTGCTTTTAAAACATCATCAGCCTCATCACTTAGGAAGTTTTAACATCTGCAGATTAATTTAATCTCCCTTAAATTACCCTCTAGAAATCTAACGAGGCCATATGTCCACAGTACCCCCAGATGTTTTCTAAAGATTGTGGAATAGGATGATTCTAATATGTGAGTACTTCTCCTGAGAGGAAGATATTCCAACTTTCCTTCACAGCCTGTTGGAGATTTGCACATCATTCATCAGGAAAGATCTGATCAGTTAGCGAATGTAGTTGATTCATCTTTGAATAGCACTCCAACACATTTAAAAATGTTAGCTAAAGTCCTCAATGCCATCTCAGCTTTTCAAGGGATAGTAAGACAAATGTTTTCATGCGCAGTCATTTTTCAAACCATCGATATTTCTTCAGATAGTATGTTGGGTGAAAACTGCCACTGTATATTTCTTCTTTGTAACCGTAATCTGGATGTGCCAAAGAGACATGCAGAGTTATACCTACCTATATTTGCCCTACTACTAGCAAGGCCACCCATCCTAGGAAAGCTAAAAGTATAGAGAAAAGTTCTACAGAGTCGCTGCTTACCTACCTAATAGCACTATTAGACCACCTCATGTAAGATTCTTTAACTCTGTATGGAATGGTGAACCTGCAGATCCTAGTTAAGTTTAGTGTTTGGGACTCTACTGTAAAATACTTAAAGAGGTTGACACTTACAGACTGTTTTCTGAAGTTGTTCTGTTTGGTCAGAGGATGGATGTTTCTGAGTACACTTCAATCCACTGCTCTACAGGCTTTTTTTTAACATTTTAATCTTGTGACAGTGACAGCCTCAGTTCCATTCAAGTTGCAAAGGGTTGAGTTACCAATCTGGGATTCTGATTTAGGGTGTTGTAAACGATATATCAGCTACTGATAGGTGCGATGAGTGATGTTTCTTTTCTATTTTGGGGGATTATGTTGTTATTCTCTGTAAGCAAAGAAAGTTGTCTCTCTAGGTTTAATTAAGTTTACTAGAAACAGGTTGTCTGTGAGATCTAAGAGATGAAAGGTTAAAGGTGTTAGGTTGATGCTTTATAATGGGAGGCTATGGTGAGTTTGAACAAGTAAATAAATTGGATCTAAAATTTGCATTGTGAGATAAGTGGAAAACTTGGTTTTCAGCTGTTGAATTTCAAAAGGGAATTCAGAGGGACAAGCAACATTTACAAATCACAAAGTTTCTGAAAGACATGCTGATTAGGTGCATTGGCTACATTCTCTCTCAGTGTACCCGAACAGGTGCTGGAGTGTGGCGACTAGGGGATTCTCACAGTAATTTCATTGCAGTGTTAATGTGAGCCTACTTGCAACAGAAATAACTTTAAATGTATATAAAATTTTATTGACACAAACGTGTCAAATTAGAACACATTAAAGATTTTTCTATTTGGAGAAGTTGAGTTTGAAGAGATATTTGAGGACAATGGAAGCTGAGATGAAAGGGAAAAAAGATATTTAAAGAACGGTGTTTAATTGAGTTGGTGTGGCTATGAATCCCTGAAGATCAGTTTCTTTGTGGGTAAGTAGTTGTGGAAATGTTGAATTGGAAACTGAGTTAAGTCAGCACACCCTTAATTTTCAAAAACAGTTTGTTTCTGAACTTCCTTATGAAATTCCATGTCAGGGTGGAGGTGTTTGATAAGTTCTTAGAATCACAGAATCCCTACAGTGCAGAAGAGATCATTCGGACTATCAAGTGTGAACCGACTCTCTGACAGAGTATTTTACCCAGGCCCACCTCTTCCATCCTATCCTCGTAACCCCAGACATTTACCATGGCTAATCCAACTAACCCACACATCTTTGGACACTAATGGACAATTTAGCATGGCCAATCCACCTAACCTGTACATCTTTGGTATATATTAAAGTGACAATTCATTGACTTGGGTAATATTGCTGTATTTCTATGCTTAAAATCTATGGGGGGAGGGGGGTTGTTCTGTAAGACTGCTTTAACTGTGTAACTTTAATCATCTGTGCTTTTTAAAAAAATTATTTTTAATAAATATTTTAATTTTAAAGTTCCACTGAAGTTCTATGTTTTTGGGGTCAATAGTTCTTCGTCCACATTTTCATAATTTAAAAAAAGTTTATGATCAGAGAGGCAGACTTCGCTCTGGGGTGTGGCTTGCTCAGCTATCATTGGTTAAAATCCAACAGGTTTATTTGATAGCACGAGCTTTCAGAGCGTTGCCGCTTCATCAGGTGAGCATCAAGGGGCAACGCTCTGAAAGCTCGTGATACCAAATAAACCTGTTGAACTTTAACCTGGTGTTGTGAGATTACTTACTGTGCCCACCCCAGTCCAACGCCGGCAACTCACATCATCGTTGTAACATCAGTCAGTTGACAGAAGTTGGTGCATTTCCTTTAATATTTTATGTGGATTTTATAGTTATGTACATGGTGTCATCCTCCAGTTTATTATAAACTTTCAGTCAATACTTTACCTTTCTAAAAACGGAACCTGAAGGGCACCTGATTTGTTTGTGCATTAAAACTGCTCCCCCGTCTCAAGAGGGAAGAAAAGAAGTATTCCAGACTAAAATAAAAGCAAATTACTGCAGATGCTGGAATCTGAAACCAAAAGAGAAAATGCTGGAAAATCTTAGCAGGCCTGGCAGCATCTGTAAGGAGAGAAAAGAGCTGACGTTTTGCGTCCAGATGATCCTTTGTCAAAGTTCTGACAAAGCTTTGAGAACGGGTCGTCTGGACTCGAAACATCAACTCTTTTCCCTCCTTACAGATGCTGCCAGATCTGCTGAAGTATTCCAGACTGTTGTTGTATCAATGTCCTTCCCTAAGACTAATTCAAATGAGTAATTTCAAATTGAATAAGTTATTCAAACACAAAAGCACTGGCTGCCTCAAACGTTCATGGTGTAAAAACTCAGGACACAGGATGTGTACTCAGCGTAACGACCAGCCCTTGTTTGGAAAAAGGACTTTGAACTTGTGGAAGTCACATGATCATGGAAACCATTTTGACTGTCTCCTCCTAAAACCAGAGAAGCTGCTTGCAGAGAGAGAAAACAATTCCACCAAAAGCCATCGCCAACTGCAAGTCATCCAAGCAGCCAAAGTAAAAGAGAGAAATACCGTGAGCATGGGTGAAGGACTCAAACTGTTCTAACTTTGAATTGACTTGAGATTCAATCTCCCGGAAATTCGACTACAATAAGCTTTGCAACTTAATGAGAAGCCTTTGCTTTATCAGATTTTCACTTCAACTTTAAAGCAATACCTCCCTCTCAGAAATTACAGGGTTGCCATAAAAGAGACCGAGATAATTACAAGTTGCAACCATATTGTTTTACCTTCATCCACATCTAGTCTTTATGTGTGTGAGACAAGTGAGTGAGATGTCATGTTTAAAAATCCGGGGTAAGTGTGATGATAAATAACCTCCTTTATTTTAAATTCACAAAAAAAAACTTGCTGCTGGAAAGTATTTAGTTGGAATTCTCACTCTGGGGGTAAGAAAACACACGTCCCTTATGTACAAACATACTGATCATGGGCAGTAAGAGGAAACACAGGGCCCGATTTTACCATCAAGTTGCGCCCATTTTTGGGCACAAAATCTTGGTAAAGTCGGGCATGAGGAGAGTAGCGCAAACCGCGCCCGCCTCCGCGCCCGTTCCCCCTTTACCAATGGTTGAAAATGGCTGCCTGACAGCGCCTGAAACGGGTGCGATGTCAATTTAAACGCATTTGAATGCATTTAAATTGACTTAATGGGCTGCACGCCCAAACTTACCAGCACTTCCCCCTTTACCACCGCGTGCACCCATCCAGATTCGGCACGAAACAGACATGGTCGGTAAAGGTCTGTTTCGGGCGCTCCAGCTTCTGAAGAGACAAGTTCAGAGCTTCTGGCAGCTCTCTTACTCAGATCGGTGGTGAGGTGGGGGTTGGGGAGGGGAGGCAGGTCAGATGGCTCTCTTGTGTAGGGGAGGGGGGGGCAGAGGCAGGGGCATCCGCTGCTACTTTGCGTGTGATCGGTGGAGGAGAAGGGGGATCTGCTGCCACTCTGCGTGTGATCGGTGGGGGGGGGGGGTGGGGGGTAGGGGAGACCGCTGCCATTCTATGTGTGATCAGTTGGTGGGAAGGAGGGGCAGGGGGCCATAATTGGTCTGAGTAGTGGGCGGGTGGGGGAATAAGGGGGTCAGTTATGTTGTGGGGGTGGGGCAATGTCTGTGGGGGCCAGGAGTGGCATTATATGGCCCGGGAGCGATGTGGTAGAGGAGCATTTTTCTATTTTATTTTAACTGCGCATGCGCAGTTGAAGGCTCCGATTGGTTGGAGCTGCAGTGTTTCGTGCGCGTTAAGCCCCACCCACAGGCTTCTGCAGCGCAATTCAGAATCGCTGCTATTTTTTCAGGCAGAGTGTGTATGGGGGCACCTGACAACGGATCTAAAAGTTGGATCTGAAACCAGTTTCAAGTCCGCCCAGCACTTAGAATTAAAATGGTAAAATAGAGCCCACAGATTCTTTCCATGACAAGAGTATTTAACACCAGTAAAAAGGACAATATCATCACTGGTGTGCAAAAATGTCCCCTGATAGTTTTATGCTCCTCAGACATTTTAAACACTACGTCTACTATGGATTGTATGATAATTTACTCATCCCGGAATTGTCTGTGGCTGTAGATTTTCACACAGTAGAATATTGATTATCGATATCACTTAAAATTACACTTGCTGGTACAAACTATACTTGCAAAGAAAGTAACATTTAACTGAATGTATTAGTGTTATCACGGGTATTATTTAATTTTCTGCACATGACAAGTGACATCACAATATTCATGGAAGCAGCCTCACGTTAAAAAGCACTGAACAAATTGGAGATGAACCAAAGAACAAGGAATCTGAAAACACATCACCCTGCCATTATCCAGCATGTCTGACTAACAGTGAGGTCACATTATACCAAAAGCCACAACATCAATTCAAACTGGAACTGGAACAAAAGGACTAATTAAGCATGTGGTCAACCTTTGGGGTACTTTGCAGACTGTCCGAGCACCATACAGTGATTTGCAGTTTGTTTTCTGTGTGGATCACAATGTATTTGCTGATTTCCCTATAGGTTAGGCTATATAATTAACATAAAATATTGATACATTTTTGCTACTGAACATAATAATCACATCAAACAGAGTTCTGTAAGACACATACTGATTACTGTATGTTTATCATAAATGAACACCACATTATTCATACCATTTCCTGAATGTTATTCACAGGGGATGAAACTGTTCACAGCAGGTGAGTCACAGATAGGAATACTAATAAGGAATTAATTTAAAATAAGTCTGCACAGGCTCCAACAGTTTTGCATTACAGTCATACTTGCAGAGATGAAGTGGCTATGGCATAAAAAGTAAAGATTTTTAAAAAATGTATAACTACTACCACAGAAATACCTAGAGTGTATAATCTAAAGTTTAGAGGTAAGAAGCTATCCATAAATGTTATAATTTTAGCTGAGTACTCTTTTGAGGGGGGCAGTTAATGCTTCATCTCCACTCTCTTATAGGCATAAAACAGAATCAGTTGTCTTCATTTTTGTGATCAGTGTGCTTTGGGGAGGGAGTAAACAATAAAATATTCTTGTGGAAAAAAAAATGAAAATTACAGTTGGTCCTTAAGAGACAGTGATTTTCAGCATTTACATATATCAGATTAATCAGCATGTATTCCACGTCACTGCATCTTCACTATAGCTTCTGCAAATGTTTCATAGCAAGGTTTCATAATGAGCTTTTACTACAACCAGTAAAATGCCTTTAGAGCATGTAAACACTTTAATGTACACTTTTCACCATGCAAGTCATTTATTTTGGACAACTTAAAGTCAACTTGTGTGAACTTTCTGATATAAACCTTTGATTGTAGTCTTCAGGTATGCGACAGGCAAGATATCTGACATTGTATTTGTACTGTGCAAAATCCTACATTATACGCAAACCAACCACGCAGAACGTCAGTTAGAGCATCACTCCAATCTCCTGCTTAAATAGAACCACTGCCAGATTCAAAGCTGCAAGAAAGGTGTTGCTGAGGAGCATTTGCCTTTTAAAGTGTCCCACTGCAGAGTGCCTTCCATCACAGAGTAACCCTGAAAATCCCCATTTACTAACTGCAGCTGGAGTGCAAAATCATTCCTGAATTGCAGGAGCACTTCAGCACCAACATTAGCTATTTCACTTGAAATTAACTTACTATTTTATTTAAAGTTCACACTGCGAGACATGGTCCTTGATTTTATGCCTGCTTCCTCGTCTGCTTTACATTGCTGGGCATTAGAAATGTAAGAAAAATCATTTTGCAGGATGTTAAATGAGAAAAGCTTTCATTAGAAAAGGTCAGAAGGTTTATAAAAATGATAAAATTTTATAATATAGTAACATATCAAAAAAAGGGAAATCTGAACAAAAAATGCAATAAGCCACATAAGACTTTCAGAAGGCTTTCGGGGAGGGGATGGCCTAGTGATATTATCACTAGATTATTAATCCAGAAACTCAGCTAATGTTCTGGGGACCCGGGTTCGAATCCCACCACGGCAGCTGGTGGAATTTGAATTAAATTTTTAAAAATCTGGAATTAAGAATCTACTGATGACCATGAAACCATTGCTGATTGTCGGAAAAACCCATCTGGTTCATGAATGTCCTTTAGGGAAAGAAATCTGCCATCCTTACCTGGGCTGGTCTACTTGTGACTCCAGAGCCACAGCAATGTGGTTGATTCTCAAATGCCCTTGGGCATCTAGGGATGGGCAATAAATGCTGGTCAGCCAGCGACGCCCATGTCCCACAAATGAATTTTTAAAAGGCTCACACAGCAGATCACTATGCAAAGTTAAAGTGCATGGGATTGCGGGTAGTGTCTTGAGATAGATAGAAAGCTGGTTAGCTGACAGGAAGCAAAGATTTGGAATAAATGGGTCTTTTTCCAATTGCAAGTAGTGACTAGTGGGGTACCGCAGGAATTTGTGCTTGGATCCCAACTGTTCACATTATATATTAATGATTTGGACGAGGGAATTAAATGTGTATCTCAAGATTTGCAGATTATACAAAGTTGGGTGGGAGGGTGAGCTGTGAGGAGGATGCTGAGATGCTTCACCATGATTTGGACAGGCTGAGTGTGTGGGCATCTGCATGGCAGATGCAGTATAATGTGGAGAAATGTGAGGTTATCCACTTTGATAGCAAAAACATGGAGTCAGATTACTACTTGAATGGGTGTAAATTGAAAGAGTTGGATACTCAACGAGACTTTGGTGTCCTCGTGCATCAGTTGCTGAAAGTAAGCTCGCAGGTACAGGAGGCAGTAAAGAAAGCAAATTGTATATTAGCCTTCATAGTGAGAGGATTTGAGTGTAGGAATAGGGATATCTTACTGCAATTGTACAGGCATTGTTGAGGCCACACTTTTGGAGTATTATGTGCAGTTTCGGTGTTCTTATCTGAGGAAGGATTTTCTTGCTATAGAGGGAGAGCAGCAAAGGTTACCAGGCTGATTCCTGAGATAGCAGGACTATCATATGAGGAGAAACTAAGTCGACTAGGATTATATTCACTGGAGTTTAGAAGAGTGAGGGGGGATCTCATAGAAACTTATAAAATTCTAACAGGATTAGACAGGGTAGATTCAGTAAGAATGTTTCCGATGGTCCAGAACTAAGGGTCATAGTTTGAGTAAAAGGGATATAAGTTTTAGGACTGAGGTGAGGAGAAATTTCTTCACCCAGAGGGTGGTGAATGTGTGGAATTCACTACCACAGAAAATAGTTGAGCCAAAACATTGTCTGATTTCAAGAAGAAATTAGATATAGCTCTTGGGGCAAGAAGGAATCATGGGATATGGGGGGAAGGGGGGATCAGGATATTGAATTCGATGATCAGGCATGATCAAAATGAATGGCAGAGCAGGCTCAAAGGGCCGAATGGCCTACTCCTGCTCCTAGTTTCTATGTATGTTTCTATGCATAACAGTTCTACTAGTGTTTAGAAAAATAAGAAAATTACCATTCTGGGATATGCACTAATGGGACAAAAAATCCTTAGCTTTAAGGAAAACAATTAAACCACTATAGTTGATTATTTATGATACGACAGACTTTAATTTCCAGGAACAAAGATTTCTTGTTTTCTGCTACAAAAATGATCAAGACCACATCCTTCTTCAGATTTTAAATATGAAATAACATTGTTAACATTTTACAACAATAACTTTAATTTTTATAGCACTTTTGGCAAAATATTCCAAAACACATCACAGGAATGTCTAAGTTGATACTATAAGTTATAAATTGATATGAAATTGGTATCTATAACATAGATGGATGACGTTTTTACTCATAATTTTAGTTCCAATGTTTCGACACATTTAAAACGAATGACCGGTTTGCAGAACCACACACATAAATATCAATGTGAAGTGTAGAAGGGTTGTGCACTGTACACTTAACTAATGGAGATATGCTGAGTGGCGGCCGAGAGCCTCCTCATCTGCGTAGGAGGGGTGAAAGTGCAATTGATCTCCAGGGACAGTCACCACTGGGACTTGCACACCCCTGCCAACTACAGTTAGTGCGTTAGGAACATAAGAAATTAAACAAAAAGTAAATAGAATATAATATTGCCTGGGGAATTCTAAAAAGAGAAGGAAATGACAAAGCTCAGAAAAATGACAGTTCCGTATCCCAGTTAAGAGGGTTAGGTTAACAAGGTAAGTTTCTGAGCAGAAGCTAGCTGTAAACTGAAGTCACAACAGGCAGCCTACAAAGACTTTGACAGTTAGAAAGGGAAAGTACAGAAAACAAGATTATGGCCGGGATTCTCTGATCTTATTCGACCCACCACTGCTGCCAGCAAGAACAGAGAATTTGGCTGTCTGCCAAAACTCCATTCATGCAGCGGGACTGGAGAATCCCAGCTGTGGGTGAGATTGGAGAATTCCAGCCTCTGAGTCAGTTGCTTCAGGGTGAAAACCAAGGAGTCATTTCAATTACATTTTCTATTTTAAATGCAATGTTTTTATTTTTCGACCACAAAACCACCTCCAGAACTTTATTCCCAACTGTTTAAAAAATGCGATCAAGTATTATTTTTAAAGTATGTGTAATCTCATGGTGTATCTGCATTGATAAGACCACTCCATAGAAAAACCAAACATATTCTTTGCTGTAAAAGACTTCAGTGTAATATTTAGTTAAACAGATGAGAAATTGTTTCCGGCAATATATTTTTTAGTTTTAGTTATGCTTTAGTTGTACACCACCTTTGTCAGACATCCATCTGGAGTTGTTCAGTCAGTTTGGGTAGCTTGGGAAGTGTTTTGGCCTTGGAAAGAATACAACACAGATTCACCAGACTGATCCTGGGGCTGAAAGGGTTAAATCATAAGACCAAGTTTGCATAAATGCGACTTGTAATCCCTCGAGTTTCAGGAGTGGCTTGATCTTGAGAGGTGAGGTGTTTTAAATATTAGAAGGTTTGGGTAGGGTAGATGGAATGTGATTCTTGTCATGGAATTCAGAACAGGGGAGCACAATCTTCAGTTTCGAGCTAAGCCATTAAAAGCTGAAATCAGGAAGCATTTCTTCATGAGGGCAACACGTTGGCTCAGTGGTTAGCACTGCTGCCTCACAGTGCCAGGGATCCGGGTTCGCTTCCCGGCTTGGGTCACTGTCTGTGTGGAGTTTGCACATTGTCCCTGTGTCTGCAAGGGTTCCCTCTGGGTGCTCCAGTTTCCTCCCAGTCCAAAGATGTACGGGTTAGGTGGATTGGCCATGCTAAATTGCCCCTTAGTGTCAGGGGGACTAGCTAGAGTAAATGCACGGGGTTATGGGGATAGGGCATGGGGTCGGATTGTGGTCGGTGCAGACTTGATGGGCCGACTGGCCTCCTTTTGCACTGTATGATTCTATGTAAAGAGTAGTGCAAATCCCAAACTTTCTTCCCTCTTAAGTTATGGATCATGGGTCAACTGAGGCTTTCAAGAGTGAGATTGACGGATTTTGTTAGGTAGGAATATTCAGGGATTTGCAACTGAGGCAGGTAAATGGAGTTGAGGTACAATCAGCCATGAGCTAAGTGAGTGGAGGCTCAAGGGATCAGAACTCACCATATGTCAAAAAGAGAAAGACAATGAAATGGGAAAACTAAAAGGGATAGCTTTACTTTTTTCAAAAGAAAAATTAAAAATACAACAAATTAACATTGAAAAGATGAAATAGGCTGGAAGGATGCAAGAAAATTTAAGAAAGCCGGAGCTTTGGCAATTAGAACAGATTTAAAATCCATATACTGTTTGAAAGACACAGTAAGTAAATACAGAATTGGCACACTGGTTGGGTAATATTCCACAAGGCAGCGAACTTGGCTTCACTACTATTTCTGGTGATGGACAACATCTATAATGTGTTCAACAACAGTAACCTGGGAGTATTCTACTCAACTAGAATACAGGCCAACTTGAAGTTAGCTGAGAACAAATGTCATTGAGATCAGTCGTGTAAAAGACAAATCTCATTAATTTTAGATGTGGACAGTCTCTCTCTCTTTACATTGGAAGGGGGAGATGGATGGAATACATCAATAATATTCATCTTAACTCATCACTATAAAGTAATCTTTGGATTTTTAAAGCAAAAAAGCCCAGGTATCTTATTCATGTACCAAACAGAATTCCCATTCATGACAGATCTGAGATCTAACCAGTTCCAGATCTTAAGACTCTGCAATATTATACATTTTAAAATTAATTTTTAACTACCTCAACACTTTGGTGTTTCTAAAAGATATTTCCAACAATTTCCTAGGGGAAGTTATTGTCCCTGTAGCTTGTGCAGTCAGGGATGAGAAATGCCATATGCCTGGCTAGAAAGGGAGCATTCTGACCTCTTTATGTGGAATGCTTAACAAGAGCTGGGAGAGTCCACCCACATCATAGAATTAGTTAGTTTTGATCCCCATTCTATCAATTGCTTCTTCTCTCATTTTTGCAAATATTTTTACTGTATTTATTCTTGGGATGTGGATGTTGCTGGCATGGTCAGAATTTATTGCCCATCCCAAATTGCTCTTGAGAAGGTAACAGTGGAATGCCTCTTGAACCTCTGCAATCAATATTATGAATGTACTCCCACAGTGCTGTAGGTAAGAATTTTGGCCCGGCGTCAATGAAGAAACAAAACATACGTCCAAGACAGGATGGTGTGAAACCTGTTGTTCAACATGGAGGTGTACTGATTTATTTGCTGAGGGAGGGCAATAAGTTTTAATCAGCAAACTTCCTAGCCCATATTTGACCTGGAATCATACTTCATGGTGTCCTAAATCAATGTTGTATACCCCCAAGGCCTCCCCCACTGTATACTTACATCCGTCCTGTATGTTGGGCAGGGTATTCCCAGGGATGGTGATGGAGAACTCTAGGATTCTGCTTGTCAGACTTGCTTGACTGGCGCATTAGGACAACTTTCCAAATTTGACACCAGTCTCCAGAATTTAGTGAGAATTTAGTATTGATATAGTACCTTTAACATAAGAAAACATCCCAAGACATTTCACAGAGGCATCATAAAACAAAATATGACACCACGTAAAGAGATATTAGGATTTGGTTAGGGTTATTAGTTTTTAAAAAGCATGTCTGAGAGGAGGAAAGCAAGGGTGAGGCAAAGAGGTTTAGGGAGGGAATTTTCATTTTGGGCATAGGGAGCTGTAACCACAGTAACCAATGGTGCTGCAACTAAAATTGAGGATGCTTGAGAGGCTAGAATTAAAGGAGTGCAGGTGCCTCAGAGGGTTGCAGGGCTGGAGGAGATTGCAGAGATAGGGAGGGACTAAGCCATGTAGAGATTCAAAAAATTTTAAAAACGAGGCTTTCAATCAGCAGTGTAGGTCAGCAAGCACTGAATGATGTGAGAGTGGGATTTGGTGCAAGATAGGACATGGGCAGCAAAGTTTTAGATAGCTTCAAGATGATGAAGGATAGAATGGAGGAGACAGGCCAAAAGTGTGTTGTAGTCAGGTCTGGAGGTAACAAAGATGTAATATAAGGGTCTGGCATAGAAAGGATGAACATTTAAAAATTATTTAACACTTATTTTAATTTGAGCAATAACATGGGTAGAAGGAGACTAGCCAGGAGTCTGTTAGCTAATAGTTAACCATAGCCAAGCTTGCGTAACGGATGATGAAAACTCAGAGCTACATAATTATAGAAAGAGGCAGTAGTGGTAAATAGCACAGAAGGTTCTAGCATTAGGAATCACAAAGGCAGTTGATGCAAGAGATATAAGGTTATAATAGAATCATCTATTTGAGAGAAGATTATAATAGAACCAATGAGTTGAGACTGCTCTGAGGAACATGTAGTTAGTCATATAGACAAAGGGTATAAAAACTGAGGTCTCCGAGTGCTCAGTAATGAGAATCTGGGACCAATATTCAAAAGCTTCAGAGAGAACACTGGCTAGTCCAAGACTGAATCGCCTTGGCTAAAGACAGCTAGCACACTGTGCAAATAGTGAGATTTGCATGTTTTACATTCATAAAGTTTGTCTTTTATTACCTTGAACCTTCCTGTGGGGAATAATAGTATCTAATTAAATATTGTATTGCCCATTGGTGTGAGACTATTTGCTGCTGTTTGAAGTGGCTTCCGATGCTTATAGCCAGTGACGAAGTTTTGACAAAAGGGTCATCCAGACATAAAACGTTGGCTCTATTCTCTCTCCACAGATGCTGCCAGACCTGCTGAGATTTTCCAGTAATTATTCTTTTTGTTTCAGATTCCAGCCTCTGCAGTATTTTGTCTTTTTCATAGAACATATGATTCTTGAAAGAGCAAAGTTTAACAAATGTGTCCAATAGACAGGAAAACCTGTTGACTTCTTCATTAATGGGATGTAGGGAATGATTGAAAGCTGTGGTGACCTGAAATCAGTGCTAACCAGAGACAGAATTGTTGATGGGAGTGGAGGATGATGCACTCTCACACATACTCCAAGCTAAAGATCTGACCCTTGAAAAGGTCATTTAGATTTTCAGGCAATTCAAAATCCATTTGCAGCACAGATCCACCTCAAGGGACAAAGGCAGGTCCTGGTACAGAGCAACCCACATAGTCCAGCTAGTAAAACAACAAAGGAGCAGGGACACTCCAGGCTAAGGAAATCAATACCTTAACTGATCTCAATCAGCTGGGCAACCGTACCAACACTGAAGCCAAGCAATCCGACTGGAGTGATCAATGTCCAGAAACTTCAGCACAGTATTTTAATTGCAACCGCATAGGACACTTTGAAACACCATGCAAAGCTAACACAAACAGATGCACTGATGATCTCAAGGTGATTCACAATGGCAAGGTACCACACCAAGAGGAAACCAACTGCTTCCTCCACTGAGCAATTCAGTAAAATACTTGAGTGAAACTAGAGCCACAAACAGGCCATACTGTGTAACAGTTGTTCTTTGCTAAAGGAAGTAGTGAACCTGTTGGGTTGTTAGGACAATGCAACATGTTAAATTTCTTTTCACTGACACAAGCTTTTATTCCAGGTTTTCATTTAAATTGAATCGAAATTCTCAAACTGGTGATACAAAACTAGATGAAAAAATAATTTGAGGAGAATGTAAGACGGTTGAAAACTGGCATAGATCAGTTAAATAATTGGGAAAGAGGCGGTAAGTGAAATAATGAGGGAAAGTGTAAATTTACCACTTAGGTAGGAAGACTGAAAAAGCAGATTTTTTTAAGAAGTGCAACTAATAAATGTTGGGATTCAGAAGGATTTGGTGGGAGTTGGCTTCTTGTGTATAAATCGCAAAGCTAACTTACAGGTACAGCAAGCAATTAGGAAAACAAATATATGTTAGCATTTATTGCAAGGGGTTTGTAATACAAGATAAATGAAGTCTTGCTGCAGTATATAGAATTTTGGTGAGACCGTGTCTGAAGGATTCTTTTGGTCACCTTACCGAAGGATATATTTGCCTTAGAGGTGAAGCAACAAAGGTTCATGGGATAAGAGAGTTATCATGGGAGGAACATAGAAACTAGAAGCAGGAGTAGGCCATTCAGCCCTATGAGCCTGTCCGCCATTCATTTTGATCATGGCTGATCATCGAATTCAATTTCCTGATTCCCCCCCTTCCTCCTATATCCCTTGATCCCTTTAGCCCCAAGAGCTTTATCTAATTTCTTCTTGAAATCAGACGTTTTGGCCTCAGCTACTTTCTGCAGTAGTGAATTCCACACATTTACCATCCTTTGGGTGAAGAAATTTCTCCTCACCTCAGTTCTCACCTCAGTTCTCACCTCAAACTATGACCCCTAGTTCTGGTGAATCGACTCTGTCTAACCCTGTTAGAATTTTATAAGTTTCTATGAGATCATTCTTACTCTTCTAAACTCCAGTGAATATAATCCTAACCGACTTAGTCTCTCCTCATATATCAGACCTGCCATCCCAGACATCAGCCTGGTAAATCTTCGCTCTACTCATGTAGCAAGGACATCCTTCCTCAGAGAAGGACATCAAAACTGCACACAATACTCCAGTTGTGGCCTCACAAATGCCCTATACAATTGCAGCAAAACATCCCTATCCCTATACTCAAATCCTCGCACTATGAAAGCCAACATACCATTTGCCGCCTTTACTGCCTGCTGTCCCTGCGCGCTTACTTTCAGCGACTGATGCACGAGGACACCAAGGTCTCGTTGAGTATCCACTTCTCTCAATTTACACCCATTCAAGTAATAATCTGTCTTCCTATTTTTGCTACCAAAGTAGATAACGTCATATTTATCCGCATTATACTGCATCTGCCATGCAGATGCCCACACTCAGCCTGTCCAAATCACGCTGAAGCATCTCTGCATCCTCCTAACAGCTCACCCTCCCAACTTTGTATCATCTGCAAATTAGAAGATAATGCATTCAGTTCCCTCTTCTTTACCATTAGTATATAATGTGAACAGTTGGGATTCTAGCACAGATCCCTGCAGAACGCCACTAGTCACTCACTGCCAATCAGAAAAAGGCCCATTTATGCCAACTCTTTGCTTCTTATCTGCTAACCAGCTTTCTATCCATCTCAAGACATTACCTGCAAACCCATGTGCTTTAACTTTACATAGTAATCTGTTATGTGAGACCTTGTCGAAAGCCTTCTGAAAGTCTAAATAAACCACATCCACTGGTTCTCCTTGGTCAAATCTACTAGTTACATCCTCAAAAAATTCCAATAGATTCGTCAAGCATGATTTCCCTTTTGTAAATCCATGCTGACTTTGTCTGATTATATCACTGCCTTCCAAATGCTGAGTTATGAAATCCTTGATAATGGACTCCAGCAACTTCCCCAGTACTGACGTTAGGCTCACTGGTCTATAGGATATAATTGAATACAATGGGTCTATAATATCTAGAGTTAGAAGAATGAGGGGTGATCTCATTGAAACATACAATTCTCAGGGGCTTGACAGGGTAGATGCTGAGAGACAGTCACATGAAATAGGGATAGGACAAGATTGTCATAGAGTTTACAGCATGGAAACAGGCCCTTCAGCCTAACTTGTCCATGCCACCCTTTTTTTTTTTTTAAAACCCCTAAGCTAATCCCAATTGCCCACATTTGCCCCATATCCCTCTATACCCATCTTACCCATGTAACTGTCTAAATGCTTTTTAAAAGACAAAATTGTACCCGCCTCTACTACTACCTCTGGCAGCTAGTTCCAGACACTCACCACCCTGTGTGTGAAAACATTGTCCCTCTGGACACTTTTGAATCTCTCCCCTCTCACCTTAAACCTATGCCCTCTAGTTTTAGACTCCCCTACCTTTGGGAAAAGATGTTGACTATCTGGCTGATCTATGCCCCTCATTATTTTATAGACCTCTATAAGATCGCCCCTCAGCCTTCTACGCTCCAGAGAAAAAGTCCCAGTCTATCCAGCCTCTCCTTATAACTCAAACCATCAAGTCCCGGTAGCAACCTAGTAAATCTTTTCTGCACTCTTTCTAGTTTAATAATATCCTTTCTATAATAGGGTGACCAGAACTGTACACAGTATTCCAACTGTGGCCTTACCAATGTCTTGTACAACTTAAGATCTATAATTTCAGCCATGATCGTTTTGAACAACAGTGCAGGCTCGATGGGCTGTATAGCCCACTCCTCCTCCTTTCTGTATATGTTCTAAAACTATTGAAAAATACATACATAAATGTCCAAGAACTTCCTGGCATTATATTATTAGATTCGGTTGGTGCTATTATACTGCATTAGGTATAATATTCAAATTTCTGCAAGGAGGTATTATAGATAGGATCTCATAGGCCCCCAGCTGGGGAGGAAGATCAGGACAAGTTATATTGCCATTTTTCATATTGACACGTATTCAAATCATCTCAAACAGATGTGGAAGTGACACCATAACTGCACCTTCGTGTTTTGTGATTGAAACAAGACTTTTAATCTGATGCAATATAATATTATTATTGTAATTACATGCTTAAGTTGCCTTAAAGAAAATTATGGTAACTGCTTTGAGCCAGATGGATTTTGAAGTATTATCGAAAGCAAAACCTGAAAGAATGTTTTGTATCAAAGAATCTTTACATAAAACAAGTACACCAAAATTAAAGGATGACTCGATTCAATGGAAGTAAGTTTTATTTGTATTGTTAGCAATGAATCAACAAATCTATTTACTGACTTGTTTTTCCATGGTTGTGTGAAGTAAAAACTTTGTACCCTATTTTCTGGTACGACACTGATTTCAACATATGTACCTTCATGTTAATTAGCTATTTGCAATAAGCAAGCACACAATTATTCACATTAATGTAAAATACAATTCAAATAATGTGTTTCTAAAGTGACATTAAGACATCACGTTCTTGTACACTTGTATAGAAAGATTTCCCAAAAATAAATGAATGTAGGCCTGGCTTCAATTTTTCAGCCATAGCCATGACAATACTCAGGTCACCTTCCACTGTAAGGTCAAGGTCAGTCTTCAGATTGCGTAAGGATTTGAAAAGCTTCTTTCCCTTCTGGCTAAAGAAAAGAAATAAACAAAACACAGCATTAAAACAAACAGAATCAGAATTTTATAGGTGGCAATTCAGGTCGCTTTGTTTGTACCAGCTCACAAAGAGCAACTATTTCATCCCATGTCACTGCCCTTTAAAATATGTTCTATTTTATAATTTATTTTGCAGAATGCTTTCAATAGTGTGTCTGGCAGGACAATTTAAGTCCTAACAATCCATTTAAAAAATAAAAATTTAACCCAACACATTCTTAATTTTCTTAGCAACAACGGTAAATTTAGACCCTCTTGTCACCAGGCAGTGAAACGATATTTTCTCAATAACCTTATCAAAACCCAAATAATTTCAAGAACTGCCAACTGATCTTCTCTTGACATTTTTTACTTTAATGTAAACAAATATAGCCTTGGTCTAATTAATTTGTTGCATTGGATTAAAAATATTTGTTTTGTACTCAGTGCCCCTATTTATAAAACCAGCAATACCATAGTGGCTTCATCAACTTATCCTCCAGCTTTTAAAGATTTGAACATTTGAATTCTTAAGTATCTCTGCTCTTTTCTTGCATATATCTCCGCTCTTTATTCTCTCTATAATATCTTTGGAGGCTGCTGGATAAGATCTGGATGGTCGCATCATCTGTTTATTCAGCTTTGACACCAAATTATAAGATATATGTCATCTATGATTAAATGTAGTTTATCTTCATCAAGGGCATTCTTAATGAGTATCCAAATACTCCTTCTGAATTTAAAAACTAATGACTGGCTGCATGTTCAAGGCACCAGATACTTTTTGGTATGATTTTAAATTCTTGATTTAAAAGTGGATCACCAGAGTTCAACTGCACATGGGAACTTCAATGATAATCAACAATATTTCAATCAGTATCATGTAGTCACTACAACCAAAAAAAAAGAAGCCCTTTTAGTGGTAATAACCTGATGTACTTCTAATCTCACCATCAGAGAAACACTGCAAATTGGTTTAATATCTAATTATTCAAATATAGAAAATGCCAGGAAAACACCAATAAGCCAAGGATGATTTAAGATAGCGATATAGAGGTATAATCCCAAGAACATCAATAAACATTTATCTGTTGAATATACATTTACTGATTTAAGATTTGATTTTAGGCAATGGTTGCTGAATGGGGACACCTGCTGGAGATAACTGTCTCACAACACAACTGCAGCAAGATAAAATATTAAACAATGGCATCATTTAACCGTGGACATTTATAATAGATTAGAGTTTAACTTGCAGTCAATTATTAGACAGTGCTAAAACCACTGTTCATCATTATTACTTATGGAACTGTAGAAATTAACTGAACATTTAAATTTAGAACAATGGAAAGAGCAAGCACAAAGAAGATTGTAGTCCCTCTGGCTAGCCCCAAAAACAAATCCCTATTCACTCAGACATACAATTTTCCACGGACATTTTCTATGCTGCTTTCCTGATTAAACAATACAAAGTATTTATCAGTGTGTAAAATATTGAAATATTTATGCATAATTTTGAATTCATAAGTATTAAAAACTTGCATGACACATCCTTATATTTCTGTAGCTATAGTGTTATAACATCTGATTTATTTACAAGTTTTACAACAGAATACATATTGCTGGAAGTTTAAGTTACTTATTTAATTGAGAGGATTTGTCTTGTACATACTCTTATTTCTCAAAGCTGGCCTTTTGATCAAATTTACATTTTAAGAAGTGTTAATTCCAGCTCAGTTATAGGAAACTATTTCAGGATTGCAATACTTTGGAATGTGTACAATTGTTTTCAAATCAGTGTTAATATGCAGAGGAGTGGAGAACAAGTTTGCCTATAGTTTAAAAACAGTTATATGCTTATTGAGAATAGAATATATGCCACCAGTTCCAGACTGAGCTTGCTGCTTTCGCCTTATTTCCAAATTATCATGTGGTAATGCTCAATGGATTTGCAAGTGATATAGAAACATAGGAAGTAGTAGAGCATTTGGCCCATCGAGCCTGCTCCGCCGTTCAAACAGATCATAGCTAATCATCTACCTCGAATGCCATTTTCTCCCCAGTATCCCCATATCACTTGATGTCATTAGTCTCCAGAAATCTATCAATTTCAGTCTTGAATATGCTCAATGATTGAGCTTCCACAGCTCTCTTGGGTCAGAGAATTCCAAAGATTCACCACCTGTGTGTGAAGAAATTAGTTCCCATCTCAGTTTTAAATGGACTATCACTTATTCTGAGACCATGTCGTCTGGTGTAGGACTCATCAGACATCTACAACTACCCTATAAGAAGTTTCAATGAGATCACCCCTCGTTCTCTAGATTCTAGAGAATACAAATCTTGTTTCTTCAATCTTTCTTCATAAGGCAATCCCACCATCCCAGGGATTAGTCTTGTGAACCTCCGTTGCACTCCTTCTGTGGCAAGTATTTCCTTTCTTCAATAAGGAGACCCAAACCGTACACAATACTTCAGGTGCAGTCTCACCATGGCTCTACAGAAATTGCAGCAAGACATCTTTACTCCTGTATCATATCCCCTTGCGATGAAGGCTAATGTTCCATTTGTCTTCTTGATTGCTTGCTGAACCAGCATGCTAGCTTTAGTGACTTGTGAACAAGGACACCCTGGTCCCTTTGGACATCAACACTTCCTAACCTCTCTGCATCTTCGCAAGTCTCTTGGTTCACTCCTATTTCTGGGAACTTTTCTATATCTTCCCCTGAGAAGAGAGACACTAAGTAACTGTTTAGTTTCTCTGCCATCTCCCTATTTTCCATTATAAATTCTCCTGTTTCTGCCTGTAATGGACCTACATTTGTCCCTGCTAATCTTTTCCTTTTCACATATCTAAAGAATCTTTTACAGTTCACCTTTATGTTTCTCTCTAACTCTTTTTCCTTACTTTAGCAGTTTCTTGGTCAGCCTTTACTGGGTTTTAAATTGTCTTGTCTGGAGACAATACACATCTTTTTAGCCTGTCTTGATGCTCTCTCCACTCCCATTGTTTTGTTTCTTAAAGACTTGATTAGTTGTAAGTATTCGCATTCCAACCATTATTCATGTAAATTGAGTCTGTGTCTTTATAAACTCTGTTTGTGAACAGAATTCCCACTCACCTGAAGAAGGGGCTTGCAGCTCCGAAAGCTTGTGTGGCTTTTGCTACCAAATAAACCTGTTGGACTTTAACCTGGTGTTGTTAAAATTCTTACTGTGTTTACCCCAGTCCAACGCCGGCATCTCCACATTTTAAATTGTTCCCAATTCTTGTGCTTACCACTTTTTCTGGCAACCTTATAAGGCACTTCCTTTAATCTAATGCAGTCTTTAACTTTTTCTGTTAGCCACAGTTGATTCACCTTTCCTGATGGGCTTTAACATCTTACAGGACTGTATATTTGTTGTAAATAGTGAGATATGTTAAATATTAGCCACTGTCAAATCTTTTCATGTATTTTCTCAAATCACCATAGCCAACTTGCCCCTCAATATCTTCATAATTTCTCCATTCAGATTTAGGACCCTAGTTTCAGGATGAACTATATCACCTTTCACACTTAATGTAAAACTCTATCACATCATGGTCACAATAAAGTAATAATGCAGCAAACAAGATGATATAAGAGAGCGACTGTTTTTACATTTCATTACCATGAAAAATATTTAGAAAACAGATGTATTTGTATAAACCAGTGGGATACTGCAATTTTAAAACAACACTGAATATAGAAAAGAGGTCTTGCATACGTTTCATCCTCTATGTATTTTATCACTGTTTGGGCTTTTCTGTGAAGGATGAGGAGAAACTGTGCAAGGAAAATGCTCCTGAGGGACAAACCAGATTTGAGCTGAAAAATCTGCAAAAGAGAAATTTTCATTCATAAAAGCAGTTGAATAAAATTAAATTTTACAGCAAAGTAGCAGATTTGCATGAACACTTTGAAAATATTATTTCTGCAAAGTTTAATCTTTTCCAACAAATGTTACAAACTACACCAAAATCAAGATACTGGAGTCAGAGCTTTACAGCACAGAAAGAGACCCCATACTGTACCAATATTTCCATGACCAAATATGAGACCAAGTTATCCATAAAAAAAGAGAAACTATTATACTAAAATATCAGTAAATTTCCTTTATTTAAAAAATACTGCTCATAACTGACATCTTAGTCCTAATATCTCATACCTGATCTAAAAACGACTTCACCAATGTGTCTCGATGCATCACATCCTGGAAGATATTCCTGGGAGAGTTCATTGAAATGTAATTTAATACAAATATAAACAAGGAAACAAAATTACAATAGAAAGAAAATTCTATAAAAATGTATCTGGTCCATGCAATGGATTACAGTCTTGACCTCTCACTTCCGAAACTCAAATTTAAATCTAACCTGGGATTAAATTACTTGTAAACTGCAGTATTCTACAAGTCAGCCATTCACGAAAAACAGAGAAATCTCAAAATTTAATCACTTAAAATTTCATTTAAAAATGTAAATGTTTTTTGACATTTATAATTATTAAACAACCAGGAGGGTATGAGGTAGCCCATAGACAATAATAGAGCCCACTATCCTAGTCCAATCCAGAAGATTGGCTGTATGTTCCAACACCGGACACTTTAGGAACTTTCAAGCGGTTATTGGATAGGCACATGGAGTACACCAGAATGATAGGGAGTGGGATAGCTTGATCTTGGTTTCGGACAAAGCTTGGCACAACATTGAGGGCCGAAAGGCCTGTACTGTGCTGTACTGTTCTATGTTTCTATGTTTTTTATACTACTATATTTATACCACTTATGGGAAAATACTGTGGAGTGAGAGCTGCAGAAATGTGCGATGTTAAGTAGAATGCATTGTAAAATCTCTAGCCAGGAACACTTGTGGGACGCTATGACATGCCTTCATGCACTTCATTAATTGGAGGGGGAAACATCGATTCTTTTCCAAGTCAGAATAACTTGGAGAAGTATTTAATAAACATTAAAAGGATGATGTGGAGAAGCAACATGCTTTGACCCAGAATAATACAGCAAAGTTCTAAGTAGTGAATTATGCCCACAATTCTCCACACATGTTCCTATATTGACCTTTATGATAAGTGGGATACAGTAAACAGAAGCAGGATGCTTTTAAGAATCTTAAATAACCAGCTAAAGAGCAGCATTGGCACAGAGCCGTGAGCAGTTAGCAAAAGAATTCCTCAGCCACGGAATGATACATTTCAAATGTTTTTAAATTTTTGTTTCATACCTTCTTAAAAAGGATATTGATGACTGGGCTGAAGATTTTCTACAAACTGAGGTTTGACCATCTTTGTTTTATTTTAAAAAGTCGAAGCTTAATTCACTCCTAACTAAGCAAGTCTCCACAATGTGTTTCATTCATACTTTACACAATATAGTAAACATCGGCGCTCGTTGTCAGAAACCGTGGACTATCACTGCAGTCAGGTTGATGTGAAGGGAATTCTACATTGTGTGTTAACTGTCTGTACAGAGAAGCCTTGGTTTTAATAGCGGGATAAGCTCGCGTCATCAGGATGCAATCCAATGAATCTACTGACTGTACCCAGCCTGCCTGTGCTTGCAAAACTCAAAATGGTTTTGATTGGGTATGATTCTGCGATTGGACAACACCTGCTAAACAATCCTGATTGTGCTAAGAGTTACACTGCTTTTTTTCAGCAATGCTCTAACTCTGTACCAAATAACTGTTTGCTTTGAAATACTCACAGATCAGGAGTAAAACTTTCATCCATATGAATTACAGTCTCAGGAATCATATCTTCCTCTGATGCGGTCTTCTGAAGTTTGTAAAGTTCCTGGCTCATGTAACTCTGCTGGTTATACATGTGTTCATGACATGGGGCCATCTGTTTCACTGTATTCACATCAACATCAATGTGCGTGGTTGGATATGGAGCATACATAATCTGACGAAAAGGCAGCACAAAGCTACCAGTAGCATCCTAAGAAAGTGAAAATTCACATTTGTTGTAATCAGAAGCATCAATTCTAAGTAATTGCTTTCAGTAATGATTGAAGATACATTTTGAATTTACTGAGCTCTAACACTTCATAATTCCACATTATCATAGAATCATAGAATGCCTATAGTGTAGAAGGAGGCCATTTGGCCCATCAATTCTGCACCAACCACAATCTCACCCAGGCCCTATCCCCACAACCCCACATATTTACCTTGCTAATTCCCTGACACTAGGGTCAATTTAGCATGGCCAATCAACCTAACCCGCACATCTTTGGACTGTGGGAGGAAACCGGAGCACCCGGAGGAAACCTATGCAGACACAGGGAGAACGGGCAAACTCTACACAGACAGTGACCTGAGGCCAGAATTGAACCCGGGTCCCTGGCACTGTGAGGCAGCAGCACTAACCACTGTGCCAACATGCCGCCCCTTTTAGTCAAAATTGCAAACATAGTTATTGAACTGGAAAATGCCTCGTAAATTGGAACAGGTTCAAAAATTATCTGTGTGTATTTTCATTTTGAATAGAAAAACAAACTGTTCTATCTGGTTTAATCCAGTGGACTAAGGTTAGGGTTAAGAAGAGAAATTATAATTTAAATACCACAGGTTTTCAAACAATGGATTCCTGTCTCAAAACTCTCCAAGTCATCAGATTTTGTCTATTAGTTCTCCATTTTTCTCCATTTATTAACTCACCCGCATGCTATTTTTATTGGATTAAAACACTTAAATGGTGATCGTGCCATTACCATTTTAGGTATTAAGCACTCACTTTCACAAATACGAGGGGTACCCAGATAAATGTTAACTTTTCCAAGAGGTTCTCCCTGAAAACCTTTGTCATTCATAGATATATAACTTGCTCCATATGCAGAATTACTTTTCATATTCACGGGATATATTCTGGGTAATTTCCATTATGGACTATTCATTAATCAATTTGCATGTTTAGTGATATCTGATTCTCACTTGTTGTCTGAACGACACCAAGATCAGAGAAAATATAAGATAATTGATATCCCAATTTTATTTAGAAGAACAGTAAATGTATTCTCTTTAAAACAGGCCATAATTTTTGACATCTGCTCCAGTATACAAATAAAATGTTGCTGTTCTGTACATTCACATGAGATTGAAACTAAAAAAAAATCTTCCAAGGTTAAAACCGTATGTACCTACGTGGATTTAAAACTGATGCACAACTGCTAGCTAACATCAGCAACTATTGTCTGGAGCTTTTTATTCAAAAGGGTACAAAATATAAATCATCCAATAAGCTGTCTTCTGAAACTTATAGAAAAGAAACTGCTTTACAAATTATCTATGAGACTGAACTCCTAATCCCTGGACCCCCTCCCAAATTAGCTCCTTATTACTGGACTCTGGAGGGTCTTTGGGCAAAGAAATTAATCGAGAACTGCATTTAATCAGTGTAGGGATGAGAGAGAGGAAAAAATGTGTGTGTAAACAATTTTTTATCCCAAATTGTAGTTCTCTAATTAAGGTAAGAACACAAAATAATATCCATTTTCTGTCCCCAATGGAGAATAAGCATTCATTATAACTTATTACCAGAATAATGCTACAGATATAAAGTTGATGCAGTAATGGCAGCCTTCTATCCCATACGACAATGGCTTGCACAGTGGTGGTCAACTGACCCTAGTGTCAGGGAATTAGCAAGGTAAATATGTGGGGTTGTGGGGATAGGGCCTGGGTGAGATTGTGGTTGGTGCAGAATTGATGGGCCAAATGGCCTCCTTCTACACTATAGGCATTCTATACGACAATGGCTTGCACAGTGGTGGTCAACTCTCTGTTAAGCATAGCCTGGTGACAGTGGGCAAAGGCAGCGCACAATTCACTGGCTCCTGTTTTCTCTGCACTAGCTGAGTTTTTGGTTTTTGTTCTCCTCTTCCAAGGTTCTTCCTGATTGCCAGCCACGGGACTCCCAACGAGAGACAAGCCTTGCTCCTTACATGGCCATCAGCGACCATCACCCAGGTATCAATGTCCATTGTTAGCGTATCAGGTCAGAAACCCCAAGGTATATTATGAAACCAGACTAGACGCCAGCAATTTACTATTTTGGCATTAGTGTGAGTTTAGACTGTTTCATTCCAGGTGCAATTCTACTGACACACTAGGGAGCTTTTATCAAAACAATTTTTATTTAACAACAGTTTAATTATAAAAAATGAATTAGCTTAACTTTTAACAATTGAACAAACTATAATCATGACAACATACAATTCTTAGGTGCTAAGCTATCTCCATATGAATTCCAATCAAGCAAGCCTCTTCAAAATCAGTTAACAAAACACTGGCTTACTTGCTTGAACTTAGGATGTCAGCCATGGAGCTCCCAAACAATCTCCAGAGACAGAAACACAAAGAGACAAGTCTTGCTTCTATCAGAACCAGGCAGTAACTACTTGTTTTAAAATGAAAGGAGGAAGGTTTTCAAAGCTTGGATTTGGACCAACTAGAAAAATGGGCTGGAAAATGGCAAATGGAATTTAACGCAGACAAGTGTGAGATATTGCACTTTGGAAGGACAAACCAAAGAAGAACGTACAGGGTAAATGGTAGGACTCTGAAGAGTGCAGTTGAACAGAGGGATCTGGGAATACAGGTACAGAATTCCCTAAAAGTAACGTCACAGGTGGATAGGGTCGTAAAGAGTGCCTTTGGTACATTGGCCTTTATAAATCGGAGTATCGAGTATAAAAGTTGGAGTGTTATGGTAAGGTTATATAAGGCATTGGTGAGGCCGAATTTGGAGTATTGTGTACAGTTTTGGTCACCTAGTTACAGGAAGGATGTAAATAAGATTGAAAGAGTGCAGAGAAGGTTCACAAGGATGTTGCCGGGACTTGAGAAGCTGAGTTACAGAGAGAGATTGAATAGGTTGGGACTTTATTCCCTGGAGCGTAGAAGATTGAGGGGAGATTTGATAGAGGTGTATAAGATTTTGATGGGTATAGATAGAGTGAATGCAAGCAGGTTTTTTCCGCTGAGGCTAGGGGAGAAAAAAACCAGAGGGCATGGGTTAAGGGTGAAAGGAGAAAAGTTTAAAGGGAATATTAGGGGGGGCTTCTTCACGCAGAGAGTGGTGGGAGTGTGGAATGAGCTGCCGGATAAAGTGGCAAATGCACTTTTAACATTTAAGAAAAACTTGGACGGGTTCATGGATGAGAGGGGTGTGGAGGGATATGGTCCAAGTGCAGGTCAGTGGGACTAGGCATAAAATGGTTCGGCACAGACAAGAAGGGCCAAAAGGCCTGTTTCTGAGCTGTAATTTTCTATGGTTCTATGGAAAGAAAAACTGTTTTTTCCTTGCAAGCTTAGCTCATCCCATTAGCACATGACTCTGTCCCTATCAACCAACCTAACCAAAACGCTACTCTGAAACCCCAGGGGAAACCTAAGTAAACATAAAAGCATTAGCCCTGCTTAAACAAATATTTTGTGTACTCATCTTATTCTCCCAGCTACTATTTTAAAAGATTTCTTAGACAAATCGGCACCTTGCAAAACAGAGCTGAATTTTAAACATACCCTTTACAAGAAACATGATATCAATATATTTCTCAAAGGCACAGTAGCATCACACCACCATCCTCATATCTTGTTTATGGGTATCCTTGTCCTGGAGATATGGAAGCCCAGGAGATTGTGATCCAGTGGCTAATTCACTGTACAGAAGGTCTTTGGGTACATGGCCATCATCCATGGGATAAATATGGTTGAGCCAGCGCAGATATCCTTGGCAATGAGTATATGCTGATGATATTAGAATGCTCCAAGACCTGAGCTGGTGACTTTGTCCTGTCAAGAGATATCAAGGATACACGTGAGAGTGAAGGTGGAAACTGTTTTTAACATGTCTAGCATATGTTGTCCAGGTCTCACCACTGGAGAGGAGTGCGCTGAGGACAAAGGCTTGGTTGACTTGCAGTTTGGAGTTCCCAGTTAGATTGCTATCAGCTTGGACATAACAGCTGCAGCTTTTGCAATCAGTGTCTTGATTTTAATATGGCAGATTATTGTGGAGACTAGATTTGTCAAGTTATCAGTAACCCCCACTGTCACATTGTTAGTGCTGATAGGTGGCGGTATGGCAACATCCTGGACTGTGACAATAGTCTTCCTGATGCTGATGGTCAAACTAAACTCTTTACAGCTGAGAGAGAGTCTGTCCATTTGTCACTGAAGATGTTCCTCAGTGTGGAATATCGAAAGTGTAGAGCAACTCTCTGACGAGGACTTAGCACACATCTATCTTGATCTTAGGCAAGCAAGGTTGAACAGGTTTCTGTTAGTTCCGGTATGTAAGTAAACACTCTCTGTCGATAACCTGAAGGCAAATGACAGCAGCAGAGAGAGGAATATGCCAAAGTGTCAGTGCCAAAACTCAACCCTGTTTAACACACTACGGCTTTTAAAGGGTTCCGATGATGCCCCAGCTGAGCTGACCTTACCCATCATGTTATCATGGGAAGAGGAGATCACATTGAGCAGTTTTGGTGGGAAGCCAATTTTCTCCAGCAACTTAAACAAACTGTCACTACTCAGGCGATCAAATGCCTTGGTGAGATTGATGAAGGCAATATATAGTGGTCTTCACTATCCACAGCATTTTTCCAACAGCTGTTGGGCTAAGGAGGTCATGTCAATTGTAGATCTTCCAGTTCAGAAATCATACTGAGTTCAGGGTAGATGTGTACAGCCAGGATCTGCAGTCCGACAGGGGTATCACGGGAAAATACTTTTCCCACAGTGCTCATCAGGGAGACACCTTGATTGTTGTTCATATTGCTGTGATCACCCATGTTCTTGCACAACAGGGACATCCAACTTAGTGAAGGGCCACATATCAATTTTTTCCTCACTCACTGGCCAGTGAGCAAAACTTTCAGAAAGATAATGCATTTGAAATTTGTTGACTCTGGCCCACAGTTTGTTGGGCCTTATGAACTGATAGTATCTTACAGTTCTGAAGAAGGGCTTTGGTTTGAAACATAAACATGACTTGCTAAGTGTTTGCAGTATTTTCCATTTTACTTTTGTGTCTGTTTATATACTCCTGCTCAATGTGCCCAAAACCTCAGAGCATTTTTGATCCAGGAGTTCAATCGGTTAATGCACTCTTGGGGTCAATGAAAACCCAGGTATGATCCATCAGGGTTGCAAAGGCAATTGCAGAATTGCAAGGAGATGCTGCAAGGCTCACACGTAGGCTTCCGGAAACAGCTGAAGGGTGTTGTGGTCTCTGGAAACAGCTGAGAAGTGACTGGTCCCCACTTGCAAGCACATATGGAATACCTACTGGAACAACAATAGGAATGTGTGCTTGCTGCCAGCCAGTCCAACAAACTGAGGTAGTGTGCCAATGACTACTGGTTACAGCTCTATCAGACCATCCAAATGTCCTTCATTCATGCATTAACAAAAGTTCACTGAGTAATTGAACACAAGTTCTCTCAGCAATCTCAGGTGAGCTCTTAAAAGAGGAAGAAAACGGAAACACACACACATGGGAAACAGGTCTGCCATCCTACAGGCCAGAGGACGATTCTTGCCAATACAAGGAAGGAGTAACAGGGAGGAAAGAAGTAACTTAAAAATTGCAGGAGTAAAGAAATACATTGTTATTTTATGTGAATATAATCCTACCTTTAAAAGGCCTTGAACAAAGAGACCGGAATCATATTTGAATGAATCATTGGCATTAGCAAGTCGTGAGCATTTTCGTTCAGTTGGACTCAAGAAAAGGCAAAGAGTGCGAACCATCTGTTAATGCAGAGAAATAATTAACAGATCACAAAATAAGTTATGCACAAAGCAACCTTTCAAAATATAAAAGTCTAGAAAGGCACTGATGTGCCTGATTTGTTGTAGAAATAAGTGAGACTAATAAGCACTCATTGTTATTAACATGCAAATCAAACAGTAACTATGTGCAGCTAAATGTGGAAATCTAGAAGTTGCTATCCAAGTTGTCCTGTTCCTCCAGAAGCTTATTCAGAGAAATTTAGCGTTGAAATACATGGAACAGCACAAAGTTACTTATCTATAGCCACTAAACTCACCAGAAAAAGTTGGGGCTTGCTCGTTCCAGTGAAAGGAACTTTTTAATGGCATGTCAAGCCTTAGTTACTGCCAAACAAACTCTCGGACACTGAAAATTAACTTTAAAATATGCAGCCTCATTCTTTCACATTTTAATTACTGTAGGAGATTTTAAACAATGCAATTTCTAAATTTCTGGGGTTTTTTCAATCCTTCTCTATTTTGTCTTCTGTATATGATTTAACATTGAATTAAATATTCTAACTTACATTTCCTGGTGTGAATTCCATACTCCTTATTAATGATTCTTCAGTCTGTTTCCTTACTTGCAGATACAGTTGCTTGCCCTTTCATACACAGGTCCCAGGCCTCTGCACCAAATGGCTTTCTAGTCAGTAAGCTACAGTGCAAAACCCCATAGCAAGTCTGTGGGCATGTATAATCGTAACGAATAGCTAGTGCTGCTTGTGAACTGCTGAGAGCAAAAGTCAGTCTGTACTGCATCACAATTACATTCTGAAATGTCGGGATAAATTGGTCTTTTTTGGGTTGGCAAGATGTAACTAGTGGGGTGCCACAGGTTTCAGTCCTCGGATCCCATCTCTTTGCAATCTGTTGTCGGCAAGATGTTGGAAAAAATTATAAGGGATAGGATTTATAGTTATTTGGAGAGTAATGAATTGATAGGTGATAGTCAGCATGGTTTTGTGGCAGGTAGGTCGTGCCTTACTAACCTTATTGAGTTTTTTGAGAAAGTGACCAAGGAGGTGGATGGGGGCAGGGCAGTGGACGTGGTATATATGGATTTTAGTAAGGCGTTTGATAAGGTTCACCATGGTAGGCTTCTGCAGAAAATGCAGATGTATGGGATTGGGGGTGATCTAGGAAATTGGATCAGGAATTGGCTAGCGGATAGGAAACAGAGGGTGGTGGTTGATAGTAAATATTCATCATGGAGTGCGGTTACAAGTGGTGTACCTCAGGGATCTGTTTTGGGGCCACTGCTGTTTGTAATATTTATTAATGATCTGGATGAGGGTATAGTTGGGTGGATTAGCAAATTTGCTGATGACACCAAAGTCGGTGGTGTGGTAGACAGTGAGGAAGGGTGTCGTAGTTTGCAGGAAGACTTAGACAGGTTGCAAAGTTGGGCCGAGAGGTGGCGGATGGAGTTTAATGCGGAGAAGTGTGAGGTAATTCACTTTGGTAGGAATAACAGATGTGTTGAGTATAGGGCTAACGGGAGGACTTTGAATAGTGTGGAGGAGCAGAGGGATCTAGGTATATGTGTGCATAGATCCCTGAAAGTTGGGAATCAAGTAGATAAGGTTGTTAAGAAGGCATATGGTGTCTTGGCGTTTATTGGTAGGGGGATTGAATTTAGGAGTCGTAGCGTTATGTTGCAACTGTACACAACTCTGGTGCGGCCGCACTTGGAGTACTGTGTGCAGTTCTGGTCCCCACATTACAGGAAGGATGTGGAGGCTTTGGAGAGGGTGCAGAGGAGGTTTACCAGGATGTTGCCTGGTATGGAGGGGAGATCCTATGAGGAGAGGCTGAGGGATTTGGGATTGTTTTCGCTGGAAAGGCGGCGGCTAAGAGGGGATCTTATTGAAACATATAAGATGATTAGAGGTTTAGATAGGGTGGATAGTGATAGCCTTTTTCCTCTGATGGAGAAATCCAGCACGAGGGGGCATGGCTTTAAATTGAGGGGGGGTAGTTATAGAACCGATGTCAGGGGTAGGTTCTTTACCCAGAGGGTGGTGAGGGATTGGAATGCCCTGCCAGCATCAGTAGTAAATGCGCCTAGTTTGGGGGCGTTTAAGAGATCCGTAGATAGGTTCATGGACGAAAAGAAATTGGTTTAGGTTGGAGGGTCACAGTTTTTTTTTTAACTGGTCGGTGCAACATCGTGGGCCGAAGGGCCTGTTCTGCGCTGTAATGTTCTATGTTCTATGTTCTATATTAATAACTTGAATGCTGGGATAGTAGATACCTTAGCCAAATTTGAGATTACATTACAATAGATGGGATAGTTCATTGTGATAATGACATAAGGAATTTACAAATGGATATGGATAGGTTAAGTGAATAGGGCAAAATCTGGCAGATGGAGTTTAATGTGGACAAGTGTGAGGTTATCCATTTTAATAGGTAATAATGAAGCATTGTATTTTTCCCAAATGGAGAGAAACTTCAGAGTGCTTTGGTGCAGAGGGATCTGGGTGTCCTCAAGCATGAATCATAGAAAGCTGGTATGTAGGTACAGCAGGTAATAAGGAAGGCAAATGGAATCTTGGCATTTATTGTTAAAGGAATAGAATCTTAAAATAGTGACGTGTTGATGCTACTGTACAAAGCATTAGTGAGACTGCACTTAGAATAGTGTGTACAGTTTACTTGAGGGGGGATGTAGTTGTATTGGAGGCAGTTCAGAGGAGGTTCACCAGATTGATTCCAGAGAAGAGAAATGTTGGGGAAATGTTCGGGGGAAGTTTTTCACACAGAGGGTGGTGGGCGAGTGGAATCGGCTGCCGTCAGCGGTGGTGCAGGCAAACTCAATAGGGTCTTCTAAGAGACTCCTGGATGAGTACATGGGACTTAATAGGATGGAGGGTTATAGGTAGGCCTAAAAGGTAGGGATATGTTCGGCACAACTTGTGGGGCCGAAGGGCCTGTTTTGTGCTGTAGTTTTTCTATGTTTCTAAGAGGGGTTTGTCTTACGAAGAGAGATTGGGCAGTTTAGGCCTATACTCCCTGGAGTTTAGAAGAATGAGAAGAGATCTAATTGAGGTGTACAAGATGATAAGGGGGGTTGACAAAGTAGACGTGGAGAGGAGGTTTCCTCTTGTAGGACGATCTAGAGCAAGTCATAGTTTTAGAATAAGGGTGGCAGATTTAAAACAGACACGAGTAGAATTTACTTCTCTTAATGGGTCTTGAATCTGTGGAATTCACTACCTTAGAGCGGGTTGGATGCCAGGACTTTGAGTAAATTTAAGAAAGAGGTGGACAGATTTTTAATTAGTAATGGGTTTGAAGGGCTATGGCGGACAGACAGGAAAGTGGAGTTGAGGCCAAGACGAGATCAGCCATGATGGTATTGAATGGCGGAGCAGGCTCGAGGGGCTGAATTGCCAACTCCTGCTCCTAGTTCTTTTGATTCTTATGAAATATATTGTTCATCGGGATAGCAACAGTTATGTTTACAAAAATAAAAGACAGACAAAAAAGGTCTATTTTACAGCACAAAAATCCATCAACTGGTTGTTAAACCAGGTCTACATTGGAGAAGAAACAAATACCTTGTTTACTTTTTCTGGATTGCTTCCTACAACGACAGAACACCCACATGTCTGCAGGTGAGAACTAATGGCCCTGCAAATCAACAAAAAGTTCCCATTATTGGAAGGGAATACATTTCCCATGTACTTATGGCAGGATTTAATGCTTAGCTTCATATGAGAAGTAGGTGAAATATTTTAGAATTTATACTTCAACTCAGAAAACTCTTACTCTATAAGAAAAGCATTCAAATTTAGACAAAGTATTCCAACAATTATATTTGACATTTATGCAATTGGATTGTTATGCATCATTCATTACCTATGCAGTCCCCACAAATTTTCCAATATCATAAAGCAGTCTCTGTCACTTCAATTCTGCAGTGTCTTAAGACCAATTTATGTGGTAATATAAACCAAATCCTGTGACTTGAGAATGCAAATTCTGCCGCAGGATTATCTAAAGCTTTGAGGCACCTCAATCACAGTATAATTATTTTTAAAATATAGTATATAACATGATAGCAACTGCAGGTTTTTGTGTAGAAGAACTGTCCATTGCAAACAATGGGCGGGATTTTCTGACCATTCCTGCCAGCAGGATTTTCTGGTCCTGCTGATGATGACCACCCACCACAGGCTCTCCCACGGTGGAGGGTGCGAAAAGCAGGAAATCCCGTTGACAGCAGTGGGACCAGAAAATTCCACTGCCGGCCAATGGTGGGCCACCTCCGCAAAACGTGCCCAATTTATAAGTTCACTGTGCTTTGCCCGAGTCCATGTGTTGCTTTGCTGTTTAAAATAATAGACACAACCTCCAGCTTTATCATTGAGCCAGGTAAAATAACCATGCTAAATGGCACCTAAATGAAAAACCATCAACTCACATTGTTATGAGTGCACAATGCAGATATTGAGAAGGCAATAAAGACAATTTTACATCTCAGGCAGGGTCAATAGGTTTTGGAGCAGGAGTTTGAGAGGGTAGTCACATCAATGAAAGACAGGGAGCATGTATTGCATGAGGAAATTTGGGTAACTATTCAAAAGGCAGGGAACAGAAGGAAGTAAAGAGCAGGAGCACCTAAAGCAATTTATGCTCTCAAATGGATTTGAAATTTGGAAAAGAAAGGCAGAGTCAACAATAAACAATAATGGTACCATATAATTTTGTGTCAGATTAGCAGTACAGATGGAGTGGGCTAGTGTGGTCTTTTGCATTCTCAACTCTCCAAACGTGGACATTTTGATGCCTCCCAGGTGCTAGTGTAAGGAACATGTTAAATGGACAGGAAAAGATTGTGCAAAGGGATTCTGAGAAATCAGTTATCATGATCCCTTAGAATCCAATGATATGTGTAAAGTTGCTCTGAAATTCTGCAAGGTGAATTTAGAAGATTAGGAAACCAGGTTCGGAGCAGGACTTCATTACTTTTGCCGAGCCATGTATGATGATAGTACAGAAAGATTAGAAATACAGATACATAGCTAAGAGTATGGTGTCAGGAAAAGGGCTACTTTGTTAGACACTGATACAAGTTATAGAGGACATGCTATGCCACAAGGACAAGCTACATCTGAACAGGTACAATGATGTACAAGTAATAATGGTTAAATAGAACAACAGTTAAATTGAAAACAATCACGGAAGGAGTTGCTCAGAAACAAAACTATCCAGGAAAGATAAGATAAGAATGAAGGCTGAATGCGATATTGGTTAAAGATGGAATAAATGTTGTCAAGAGGCCTGAAAGAGACAAGAGTGGGAAACAGTTTGAGTTTCATTCAAATTGACTCTTAGATAAAAAGATCTTGTTACATTATTAAGGATGCATTGCAGTTCTAAATTGTGCAAAGGAAATGGAATAAAAAAGCTGCAGCCATATTACACAGATAAAGAAGAATAACAAGTATTGTCTTGGCAGATTTTACTCATCAATTGGGAGAGGAGGAGTAAAAGAAGAAAATTCATCCTCTGTGATACGAGACAACCGCCAAGTTGTCCAACATTCAGAATCTGTTTTGTTTACCCCTACACATTCTACAGTAGAGCTAAAGCAGAGTACATCTCCAAGCACATTTATAGCCTTGTCAAAACAAATAATGCAAAGGCTCCACGTGTATCTCAGACAATATTAGGTGATATGGGACCTAGTTGCAGCATAGACTCCCATCTGGCCCAAGCTTCATAACCCTAGGCATGACTACTGGAGAAATAATCCCATCTTTCCCATGGGTACCTTTCTGCTAGTCCAATTCAACATAATATCTCACAACTTTCAAGCCACAAGTACCCTTACCAGTGATGTCCTCAACATTGTCACCATGTACCTACATGTACACATTGTCTAGATACAGTTCATCTTCACTAGATTAGCCTAGATATATTTTGAAATTTGTAACACAGCAAATAATATCCTGAGAAAGTGTATAAGCATTATGTAAATAGCAAAGAAAAACATACAAAAGATGAACAAAAAAAAAAGCAGCTATGAGAAACAATACATAGAAACATAGAAGATAGGAGCAGCAGGAGGTCACTTGGCCCTTTGAGCCTCTCCGCCATTCATTGCGATCATGGCTGATCATCCAACTGAGTAGCCTAAATACTGCTTTCTCCCCATAACCTTTGATCCCATTCGCCCCAAGTGCTATATCCAGATGCCTCTTGAATAGATTCAATGTTTTGGCATCAATTATTTCCTGTGGTAAGGAATTCCACAGGCTCATCACTGTTTGGGTGAAGAAATGTCTCCTCACCTTCGTCCTAAATGGTCTACCCCGAATTCTCAGACTGTGACCCCTGGTTCTGGACTCCCCCACCATCGGGAACATCCTCCCTGCATCTATCCTGTCCAGTCCTGTTAGAATTTTATAAGTCTCTATGAGATCCCCCCTCATTCATCTGAACTCCAGCAAAAACAATCCTAACCTAGTCAATCCCTCCTCATACATCAGTCCCACCATCCCCGGAATCAGCCTGGTAAACCTTCGCTGCACTCCCTCAAGAGCAAGAACATCCTTCCTCAGAAAAGGAGACCAAAACTTTACACGATACTCTAGGTGTGGCCTCACCAAGGCCCTGTATAATTGCAACAACACATCCCTGCTCCTGTACTCGAAACCTCTCACAATGAAGGCTAACATGCCATTTGGGCCTCCTTTACCGCCTGATGCACCTGCATGCTTACCCTCAGTGACTGGTGCACAAGGACACCCAGGTCCCACTGCACACTCCCCCATCCCAATTTACAGCCATTCAAGTAGTAATTTGCCTTCTTGTTTTTGCTTCCAAAGTGAATAACCTCACATCTATCCAAATTATATTGCATCTGCCATTGATTTGCCCATTCACCCAATCTGCCCAGATCAGTCTGAAGGATCTCTGCATCCTCATCACAGTTCACCCTCCCACGCAACTCCAAATCATTAATACATATTGTGAATAGCTGGGATCCCAGCACCGAACCCTGTGGCATCCCACTAGTTACTGCCTGCCAATTTGAAAAGCACCCATTAATTCCTACTCTTTGTTTCCTCTGCCAACCAGTTTTCTATCCATCTCAATGCACTTCCCCCAGTCTCATGCACAATAATCTTTTGTGCGGGACTTTTGTCAAACGCTTTCTGAAAATCCAAATATATCACATCCATTGGTTCCCCCTTGTCAACTCTATTAGTTACATCTTCAAAGAATTCCAATTTGTCAAGCATGATTTCCCCTTCATAAATCCATGCTGACTCTGTCTGATCCTGCCACTGCTTTCTAAATGCTCTGCTATAAAGTCCTTGATAATGGATTCCAGAATTTTCCCCACTACCAATGTTAAGCTTACTGGTCTATAATTCCGTTTTCCCTCCATCTTCCTTTCTGAATATTGGAGTGACATTCGCTACCCTCCAATCTGCAGGGACTGTTCCGGAGTCTATAGAATCCTGGATGATGACCACCAATGCATCCACTAATTCTAGAGGCATTTCCTTAAGTACTCTGGGATGTAGATTATCAGGCCCTGGGGATTTATCCACCTTCAATCCCATCGATTTTCCCAGCACCATTTCTCTACTAATTTTGATCTCCCTCAGTTCTTCCCTCTCACTAAATCTTGCATTCGTCAACATTTCTGGTATCTGATTTGTGTCCTCTTTTGTGAAGACAGAACCAAGGTATGTATTCAGTTGCTCGGCCATTTCTTTGTCCCCTATTATACATTCCCCCGTTTCTGTCTGTAGGGGACCTACATTTGTCTTCACCAACCTCTTTCTCTTCAAGTATCGATAGAAACTTTTAGTGTCAGTCTTTATGTTCCCTGCAAGCTTACTTTCATACTGTATTTTCCCCTTCTTAATCAATCCCTTGGTCCTTCTTTGCTGCATTCTAAACTGCTCCTAATTTTCAGACCTATTATTTTTCTTGGCCAATCGTATGTTTCTTCCTTAGATCGGATACTCTCTCTAATTTCCTTTGTAAGCCATGGATTGGCCCTCTTACCCATTTTGCTTTTGTGCCAGACAGGAATAAACAGTTGCTGTAGTTCCCCTGTGCATTCCTTGAATGTTTGCCATTGCCTATCCACTGTCATCCCTTTAAGTGACTCTCCCCAATCTATCAAGGCCAACTCAAGCCTCACATCCTCATAGTTTCCTTTATTAAGATTCAGCACTCCAGTCTCCGAATCAACTACCTCACTCTCTATCTTGATAAAAATACAATTCAATATTAATAAAATTGAGTGTGATTTTGGCACCCTCCCTGTTCTTGTGAGTTTACAGTCTTAGTCAATCCTCTGTGCAATGGGGCTGAGTACAGGTGGTAGTTTTAACCTTAGAGAGGGAACATAAGGGAAGGAACGGAGCCAGAAGTATTATCTTATACTTCCTGGCAACCGAAGGGATAGCAGAGGGTTCACAGCAGGTCTGCACATACTTTCAACTGCAAGAACCATAGGGATCAACAGAAACTTTTTTTAAAATTCTAACTATAGAAATTTTGTTTCAGCATCATTGACCATCCGTGTTGGTGAACCTTGGCTCGGATAAGCTGGCAAAAGACACTTAAGGGGTTGACAGTGGATAGGCAATGGCAGACATTTAAAGAACACATGGATGAACTTTAACAACTGTACATCTGTCTGGCGTAAGAGTAAAACGGGGAAGGTGGCTCAACCATAGCTAACAAGGAAAATCAGGGATAGTGTTAAAGCTTAAATTGGCCAGAAAAAGCAGCAAACCTGAGGACTGGGAGAAATTTAAAATCCAGCAAAGGAGGACAAAGGGTTTAATTCGGAAGGGGAAAATAGAATATGAGTGTAAGCTTGCAGAAAACATAACAACTGACAGCAAAAGCTTCTATAGATACGTGAAGTGAAAAAGACTGTGAAGACAAATGTAGGGCCCTTACAGGTAGAATCAGGTGAGTTTATAATGGGCAACAAAGAGATGGCAGACCAGCTGAACAAATACTTTGGATCTATCTTCACTAAGGAAGACACAAATAACCTTCCAGAAATACTAGGGACAGAAGGTCTAGCATAAAGGAGGAACTGAAGAAAATCCTTATTAGTCAGGAAATTGTATTGGAGAAATTGCTGGGATTGAAACCTGATAAGTCCTCAGGGCCTGATGCTCTGCATCCCAGAGTACTTAAGGAAGTGGTCCTAAAAATAGTGGTTGCATTGGTGATCATTTTCCAGCATTCTATAGACTCAGGAAGTGTTCCAGTGGATTGAAGGGTAGCTAATGTAACCCCACTTTTTAAAAAAAGGAGACCGGTGGTGAGGAAAATGCTGGAGTCAATTATTAAGGACGTAGTAACTGAGCATTTGTAAAGCGGTGACAGGATCGGTCCAAGACAACATGGATTCACTAAAGGGAAATTGTGCTCGACAAATCTTCTGGAATTTTTTGAGGATATGACCAGTAGAGTGGACAAGGATGAACCAGTGGATGTTGTGTACCTGGACTTTCAAAAGGCTTTTGCCAAGAGATATCTGAGCACAATTAAAGCTCATGGTATTGGGGGTAATGTATTGACGTAGATAGAGAACTGGTTGGCAGACAAGAAGCAGAGAGTGGGAATAAACAGGTCCTTTTCAGAGTGGCAGGCAGCGAATAGTGGGGTACCGCAGGGTTCAGTGCTGGGACCCCAGCTATTCACAATATACATTAATGATTTGGACAAAGGAATTGAATGCAAAATCTCAAAATTTGCAGATGACACTAAGCTGTGAGGAGGATGCTAAGAGGCTGCAGGGTGACTTGGACAGCTGGCTGAGTGGGCAAATGCTATATAATGTGGATAAATGTGAGGTTATCCACTTTGGTGGCAAAAACAGGAAGGAAGATTATCTGAATAGTGGCAGTTTAGGAAAAGGGGAAGTGCAACGTGACTTAGGTCTCATGGTATAATAGTCGCTGAAGGTTGGCATGCAGGTACAGCAAGCGGTGAGAAAAGCTAATGGCATGCTGGCCTTCATAGCAAGAGGATTTGAGTATAGGAGTAAGAATGTCTTACTGCAGTTATACAGGGCCTTGGTGATTTGATTTATTGTCACATGTATTAATATACAGCGAAAAGTATTGTTTCTTGCGCGCTATACAGCCAAATCAATAGCATAAATAGAGAAGGAAAGGAGAGAGTGCAGAATGTAGTGTTACAATCATAGCTACAGTGTAGAGAAAGAGCAAATTAATGCGAGGTAGGTCCATTCAAAAGTCTGATGGCAGCAGGGAAGAATCTGTTCTTGAGTCGGTTGGCACGTGTCCTCAGACCTTTGTATCTTTTTCCCGACGGAAGAAGGTGGAAGAGAATATGTCTGGGGTGCGTGAGATCCTTAATTATGCTGGCTGCTTTTCCGAGATAGCAGGAAGTACAGACAGTGCCAATGGATGGGAGGCTGGTTTGAGTGATGGACTGGGCTTCGTTCATGACCCTTTGTAGTTTCTTGCGGTCTTGGACAGAGCAGGAGCCATACCAAGCTGTGACGCGACATGCTTTCTATGGTGCATCTGGTAAACTTGGTGAGAGTCATAGCGGACATGTCAAATGTGGTGAGGCCATGTAGTGTGTGCAGTTTTGGTTTCCTAGTCTGAGGAATGACATTCTTGCTATTGAGAAAGGACATTCTTGCTACTGATGGAGTCCAATAAAGGTTCACCAGATTGATTCCCGGAATGGCAGGACTGACATATGAAGAGAGACTGGATCGATTGGGTTTGTACTCACTGGAATTTAGAAAAATGAGAGGGAGTCTCATAGAAACATATAAAATCCTGATGAGACTGGACAGGCTAGATGTGGGAAGAATGTTCCCGATTTTGGGGAAGTGCAAAACTAGGGGTCACAAACTAAGAATAAGGGGTAAGCCATTCAGGACTGAGATGAGGAAGAACCTCTTCACTCAGAGAGTTGTGAACCTGTGGAATTCTCTACCACAGAAAGCTGTTGGGACCAGTTTGTTAGATATCTTCAAGAGGTCACTGGGCGTGGTCCTTGCGGCTAAATGGAGAGAAAGCTAACCATGCACTCAAAGTGCGTGATCAGCCATGGTCATATTGAATGGAGGTGCAGTCTCAAAGGGCCAAATGGCCTACTCCTGCTCCTATTTTCTATGTTTCCTCCTCACATCCTAAAACATATTTTTGCTTGCCTGGGTATCTCGGTCAATTTGTAGTGTGCCCAGAGATCCAACAAAGAACATTAATTTTTGGCATACTGGTTTTATCATGCACCCTCATGTGATCTTCCATATTTTTAGAAGACAGCAAAACAACAGTAATATAGCAATTAAAATAACTTTCCCATCTGCTTGAATAAGTAGAAAATTAAGAAATTGCCATGACTATAACGTATTCTTAGTGGCACTTATCTTTTTCCTCACCACCCATGGATGCTACTTGGTGCATTTCCTCCTCAAGATTTCCGGCACATTCTCAAATTTGAATCAGTTTCATATCTTCCAGGAAATAACTGGGACCAAATGATTTTAAGTGATGGTTTTCTTGCAGTATAACAGGAAACCAAATATATATTTAAACCAATCCCACTCAATGTAGATATGCAAACTCAATGAAGCCAGATGTCTGAGGGAAGAACTAAAGACAAGTAGACAAAACCTGTGACAGCGAGAAGCTAACATCATGACATAGATTAAAGAGCTAAATTTTCATCAGTGATCTCATGCCTCCTAGTAACTGGCTGAGCAACTGGACTGCCAGAAAACCTGCATACCCTTTCAACTCAACAGCTGTGTAGCTGTATGGCTTATACTGGGAAAAAGCAGAAATTTTGTCTCAGTTAAAGGGTGAAGAATGGAATAACGTGGGTTAAAAGGTAAAAAGGATTAACAAAGGCATTTTAATTCTACGGTATGAGCAATATAGGAAAGTCACAAGGAAGAATATGCAGCTAGATTCAAACCAAAGACCCAGAGGTGAAAGGATGATGTTCCCATTTTCACCTTAAACATTGTTCATTTCACACCTCTTCGGGGAATCAACAGAACAAAGTTTAACGTTAAATTAACAATGCTGAAATAAGGTTCACATTCATTGTTAATTAGTGATACATATGCACACAGTTAGTCCCTTTTATGTCACAGCAAACAGTAAACAAGAGTATAAAGGAATTAAAAGGTTGAAAATGAATAAACTATACTGGAGTAGAAGTGGGTCACAAAGGCCCTTCCACTGCGATTGCATGCTGGCCAGCCAACTGACAGTCAAGCAATGGAGATGACGACAAATCGGCACTCAAGTGCAGGAGGTCAGGAGCAGTAGCCCACTGTGACCAGGAAGGTGGTGTTGCGGGTCCACAATATGGCTCTTGGACTCAGCATGCAATTATCAGTCAGTTCTATGCAAAATCATTAGAGGTGCTTAAGATCCAAACAACACAAATGCCCCCTCTAGCCCAGTTGGTTAACCCCTCATTTGCCAGTCATCACTCAGGCATCCATTGACCCAAAGCAAGACCTTGAAGTCTGTGGAACCCACTTGTGATCAATGCAGAGTCAAGAATCCAGATGGCTTCAATGTTCGGTGTTGGCTTCTACATATCCTTCTCTAGGCCACTGGGGCATCTTCCTTCAGGCTGAAGGAGGAGACATCAATAACCTTCTTTGTTTTGCCAGGGTGAGTGACAAACTTCAGTCTCCCTTGGGTTAGACACAAATGGGTGGGTATTAAAGTGTGGATGTTGGGACATGTGAAGACTCCAGATTAGCAGAGCAGGCTCGAATGACCTACTCCTGCTTCTAGTTTATATGGAGAGAATGGCTACAGCTTTATCAGGGGTGCTGTAGGCACAGCAGACCCATAAAGGTCTGAATGCCAAACTAACACTTGCATGAAACTGGCCCCAGAGGCTGCAGCAGGTATCAGAGAGGGTGGTCTCCATAGTATCAGTGTTGAAATGATTCTTGTGTGTTTCCACAGTAGGAGAGCCTAGAACATGAGGAATGGGGCACAGACCAGCAGGGGTGGCCCCACATTGCCATTTTGACACCACTGAAGGAAGAGGCAATGGAGTGGGTTAGCCATGGGGAAGGTCAATTCATCAGAGTGTGAGGCCAATGTACCTATTGGGAAGGACAGGCCCCACAGGTAATGGGCACTGGGAGGAGCCACAGGTAAACACGATGGATGGTCATGGGTTTCAAGTTTCAGATGTGTCCAAACAGGAGCTAATTCTAGGTTTTGGTCTGAGGGGTTCACATCAGACTGATCTGTTTTCGCCCACAGGTGAAATCCAACCAACAGTCAGACAACATTTGTTCTCACCTATTCATATCAGGACCTCAGAGGTTGCAGCATCACATCCTTGCCCTGCACCTTCCACCAGCTCAGATACTGTCAGTGGGTATGCAAGCAGGTAGTGATTCAGTGTTACAACCTGATACCAACACCACACAAGCGCCAGACCAGTTACTGGAGGCTGTGACAGCTGAAGTTTCTGACACTCAAGAGGAGCAGGGGAAACCAGGCTCCTGCTGTGGTCCTTAAGGCAACAGGTGCTGGATGCTCAGCGTAAGGTGTGTGAAGATTTGGTGGAGATTCCAGAAGGTATGCACACCCAAACTCAGACAGTGGGAAAATCCATCCAAGCCACAAGCACTGTGGTCATTTCTCGTCTGCTCAGTCAACCCTTTTGCCTGTTCACATGACCTCCTTCAATGAGAGACTGGCATTTCTTCTGGACAGTCAAATCCAGCAAGACCACTGGTGGCTGTCAGTGATTGATGTTTAGACCTACATGCCATCACCTTGCTGCTGAGTGAGAGTATCATGGCAAGGTGAGTTTAGGATGAGGCACCAGGGTATCTACCAAGGCCTCATCCTTCACAGGTAAGTAAGGAGATACAAGTGTACTTTGTGACAGAGGAGGAGCAATAGCCATCTGCAAGTATGAGCTTCTCTGAGGGCATTCCTGATGATGACAGTGGTTCTCAGCCCTTCTGCCAACTGTTCAGGGGTCTCTCAGTGTACCAGAACCCTCACGGCCTCAGGCATCCCACCCAGATCACACGACAACATGGTCAGTAGTCTGCCTCTACTGGAGTTGGCAGCGAAAGGGAAGCACCATGTAGAAATGCTCAAAAAAGATAAGAAATCCCTGTGTAGTTTCCACTTTGGAAATCCAAGTAGTATACCTGGATTTCCAAAAGGCATTTGATTAAAGTACCATACCACGGGTTACAGCACAATATAAGAGCTCGTGGTATAAGGGGTACTATATTATCATGGACAGGCCAAAGGATTGATTGTCTAACAAGAAGCAAAGAGTAGAGAAAGTGGAGTGCCGCAAAGATCAGTGCTGCATCCTCAACTATTTAACAATCTATATAAATAACTTGGATTAAGAGACTGAATGTATAGTTGCTAAAATTGACACAAAGATAGGTAGGAGAGTAAATTGTGAGGAGGACATAAAGCGTTTCTAAAAGGGATGTAGATAGGTTAAGTGAGTGGCCAAAAAATTGGCAAATGGAGCATAAATGTAAGAAAATGTGAATTTGACCACTTCGGCAGGAAGAACAGAAAAACAGGGCATTATTTAAATGGAAGAGTGCAAAATTTGACAGTAAAAAGGTGATCTGTATGTCCCGGCACATGAATCATAAAACGTTGGTATGCTAGTGCAGCAAGTGATTGGGATGGCAAATGGAATATTATTATTTATTGCAAGGAGAATGGAATATAAAAGATAAGTTTTCTTCTAATTCTATAGGGCATTGGGGAGATCACATCTGTGTACAGTTTTGGTTTCCTTATTTGAGAAAGGATATAACCGCATTAGAAGCAGTTCAGAGAAGATTCACTCAAGTGATTCCTGAGATGAGGGGGTTATCTTATGAGGAAAGATTGGACAGGTTGGGCCTGTATCCAGTGGAGTTTAGAAGGATGAGAGATGATTTAAGGGGAATTGACGATGTGGATGCTGAGAGACAGTTTCTCCGTGTATAAGAGACTAGAACTAGGAGACACGACTTAAAACGAAGGGGTCTCCCATTTATTTTATTTCTCTCAGAGGGTTGTGGGTCTGTGGAGACAGAGTTATTGAATATTTTTAAGGCAGAATCAAATAAATTCTTGATTGATGGGGGTGAAAGGGTATTGGAGGTAGACAAGAAAGTACAGTTGAGGCCACAATCAGATTAGCTATGATCTTATTGAAGTGAAGCAGACTCAAAGGGCTGAATAGCCTGCTCCTAATTCATATGTTCATATAACTGAGCCCCCGATATTGCATGCAATTTCTATCATTCAAGATATACACTCACTTATGCAGAAAGTCTTCACGGCAGCTGTCGCCAATGTCATCATCATTCAAAAGGGTATCCTTGATCTGAATCAAATTAAAATTCAATTTAATATTACATCCTTTCATCCTAAACAAGATAGTAGTAATACAAATATCATCACTCCAAACATCTAAATATATTCCAGTGAAAAAGAAGGAGTGTAAGAAAGGGGATAGCCAGCCATGGATAACTAAGGAAATAAAGGAGAGTATCATATTAAAAACCAATGCATACAGAGTGGCCAAAATTAGTGGGGAACTAGAAGATTGGGAAGGCTTTAAAAAACAACAAAGAACTACTAAGAAAGCAATAAAGAAAGGAAAGATAGATTATGAAAGTAAACTAGCACAAAATATAAAAACTGATAGTAAAAGTTTTTACAAATATATAAAACGGAAAAGAGTGGCTAAAGTAAATGCTGGTCCCTTAGAAGAGGAGAAGGGGGATTTAATAATAGGAAACGAGGAAATGGCCGAGGCCTTAAACAAGGTTTTTGTGTCGGTCTTCACAGTGGAGGACACAAATAGCATACCAATAATTGACGGTCATGGAACTGTAGGGGGTGAGGACCTTAAAACGATCATTATTACTAAAGAGGTAGTGCTGGGTGGGCTAATGGGACTAAAGGTAGACAAGTCCCCTGGTCCGGATGGAATGCATCCCAGGGTACTAAAAGAAACGACAGAAGTAGTAGCAAATGCATTCGTTGTAATTTATCAAAATTCACTGGACTCTGGGGAGGTGCCAGCTGATTGGAAAACAGCTAATGTAACGCCACTGTTTAAAAAAGGAGGTAGATAAAAGGCAGGTAACTACAGGCTCGTTAGCTTAACATCCGTAGTTGAGAAAATGATGGAATCTATCATTAAGGAAGAAATAGCAGGACACCTGGAAAAGAATGGTTCAATCAAGCAGACGCAGCATGGATTCATGAATGGAAAGTCATGTTTGACTAATTTACTGGAATTTTTTGAGGATATAACAAGTGTGGTTGACAGAGGGGAACCGGTGGATGTGGTGTATTTAGATTTCCAAAAGGCATTCGATAAGGTGCCTCACAAAAGGTTACAGCATAAGATACAGGTACATGGAGTTGGGAGTAAAGTGTTAGCGTGGATTGAGGATTGGCTATCTAACAGGAAGCAGAGAGTCGGAATAAATGCGTGCTTTTCCGGTTGGCAATCAGTGACTAGTGGCGCGCCGCAGGGATCGGTGCTGGGGCCTCAACTATTTACCATATACATAGACGATGTGGAGGAGGGGACCGAGTGTAGGGTAACAAAGTTTGCGGATGACATAAAGATGAGTGGGAAAGCAAATTGTGTGGAGGACACAGAGAGTCTGCAGAGAGATTTGGATAGGCTAAGTGTGTGGGCAATGATCTGGCAGATGGAATATAACGTTGGTAAGTGTGAGGTTATCCACTTCGGAAGGAATAATAGTTAAATGGACTATTATTTAAACGGTGAAAAATTACAACATGCTACTGTGCAGAGGGACCTGGGGGTCCTTGTGCATGAATCACAAAAACACAGTTTGCAGGTGCAGCAGGTAATCAAGAAGATAAATGGAATATTGGCCTTTATCGTGAGAGGGATGGAGTATAAAAGCAGGGAGGTCATGCTGCAACTGTACAGGGTACTGGTGAGGCCGCACCTAGAGTGCTGTGTACAATTTTGGTCCCCTTATTTAAGAAAGGATATATTAGCTTTGGAGGGGGTACAGAGAAGGTTCACCAGGTTGATTCCGGAGATGAGGGGGTTAGCTTATGAGGAGAGATTGAGTAGACTGGGCCTGTACTCATTGGAGTTTAGAAGGTTGAGGGGAGATCTTATAGAGACATATAAGATAATGAAGGGGCTAGACAGGGTAGAAGCAGCGAGGTTTTTTCCACTTACAATGGAAACAAGAACTAGGGGGCATAGCCTCAAAATACGGGGGAGTCAATTTAGAGTTGAGGAGGAACTTCTTCTCCCAGAGGGTAGTGAATCTTTGGAGTTCTCTGCCCAATGAAGCAGTAGAGGCTACCTCATTAAATGTGTTTAAGTCACAGATAGATAGATTTTTAACCATTAAGGGAATTAAGGGTTATGGGGAGCGGGCGGGTAATTGGAACTGAACCCACTAACAGATCAGCCTTGATCTTATTGAATGGCGGAGCAGACTTGAGGGGCTAGATGGCCTACTCCTGCTCCTATTTCTTAAATGCAAAAAAGGCTAAGAGAGGGGAAACAAGGATGAATAACAGAGAATTTCAATTGTCAAAAGAATATAAATTCATGAGAAGGATGTTAATATGAGAATTACAACAAGAAAATTTTGAAATACTTTACAAAGAAAGCAAGGTTGCTATTTATTGTTAATTTTAAGTACCTCAAAGCAGAATATATATGGGAATCGTTCAAAAGAGGAAGCAAACCCATTCCTTACAGGAATTAAAAGGGAAACAAACAAGAGGCTTTGGTCGTAAATCTGAAACCGTGGAAACTTGAAATTTAAGAATATTGAGCTCCATTAATCTCATGCCAATTAGTTTTATTCTGAATAAGGGCAGATAACAAAACACATGCTCCTGACCACGAGCTTTGATTTCATAACTATAAATGTAAAATTAGATGGAAATATAAAATATGGGAAAGAAAAAAACAAGAATAATTTGCTGTTAATAATTTAATGCAAATGTAATGCAAAAAGCAGAAACAAAAAATGCCAATCTTAATTCTAAACAGTTAATTAGGGAGGATAAAATTGCAAAGAGAAAAATATTCTTTTTTTAATTAAGTTTAAAATATGCACAAATAATAATCGCTAGAAAGGCAAGCTGCAATGAAAATGAGAAATTGCAACGAGTTTTCAGAAAAGCATTATAAGATTAGACGATGTTCACATTGCTGAACATGTAATGTGTCTTTAAGATGGAACCTTTGAATGGTGTAATGGTAATTATAAGCTATTTTCACTGCAAAATGCTTTAGGAGTGTTTTCTTACCATTAAATGGAGAGGTAGGGTATGCTTGAGAGCTTACATGAAAGAAAATAGCGGTTAGTAACAAAATGCTTTGTAAAATGCTATGTTCAAATAAACAAAGTAATAGGATCAAATGAAATAAAGGAAATAAAATGACTTGGGGGGGGGGGGGCAGTGTTATCTATGATCTGTAACAATCATGCTGCAGCAGAAATGCCACTACTTGCAATGTTACGCAATGGCAAGTCCTGGGCTTAAACAGCTGCTGTGGGTAAACTGAAATCAGATGCTAAGGTGTCATGAGGCTGCTCTCAAAAGCATTAGCAAAGGCCTTGGAAACAGTTCGCAAATCACATGACAGACTAAAAAATATTGATAAAGCTGTTTTTCCTGTCGCTTTCTCCAACCTAATCTCCAGCTTCAAATCTTCAATTTTGTTTCTTTGTCCCTGACTCCTTTGTGATCCCTAACTGCAACTTTGAAAATTTTATACCTTTCGCCCTGGTAATCCGCCTGGGTTAGTGACAGCATTTTCACAAGAGTCAGAAGTTTGTAGGCTTCAAGGTCTATTCTAGGTACTTGAGCATATTATTAAGGCTGTACAGTTGTAGATGCATCTTTCACATACAATGTTAAACCAAGATCCAGTTTAACCTCAACTAACATCAGTGAAAATAATTACTTGGTGCAATTTTGGCACGATTCGAATAAACATAGAAAATAGGAGTAGGTATTTGGTGCTTTAAGCCCGCCACATTATGCTCATGGCTGATCATCCAACTCAATAGCCTGTTCCTGCCTTTCCCCCATATGCTTTCATCCCTTTAACCCCAAGAGTTATATCTAACTCCTTCTTGTTTTACCTCAACTGCTTTATGTGAATTCGACAGGCACACCACTCTCTGGGTAAAGAAATTTCTCCTCTGAGTAATAATCTTTTCATCTTTTAGTTTCTCCCAGAGTTCAGATTTTATAAATAATGCAAATTCAAAACTGCACCGAATATTCCCATTAAATATTTTAATACAACTGGATCTTTTTTAAAAAACAGTTCCGATTATATCAATCATCAATTGTTATAGAAATGAAAAGTTTTTAAAATGGAGTTTTTCAGCAGTTTGATAATGTCAGAAGAGGCAATGGCTTCCCTCCCTTTTCTTTAAATTAGTTCACAGGATTGATTGGTAGAAAGGCCCAACATTTATTGCCCATCCCAAACAACCCTCGAAAAGGTGGTGGTGAGTCACCTTTTTGAACATAACTGAGCAGTTAAGAGTCAACCACATCTCATGGGTCTGGAATCACATATAGACCAGGCTAGGTAAGGACAGCAGATTTTCTCTCCTGAAAGACCAAACCAGATGGGGCTTTACAACAATTCAGTAGTTTTACGGACACCATTACTGAGTTTTTAATTAAATTTAAACTCCATGCTTGCCATGGTGAGATTCAAACTCACCATGTTTGTCCTGGGGCCATTTTCCAGGCTTCTGAATTCCTAGTAAAGTAACAATCACTATGCCACTGCCCCACAACTCACTACCCTTGATTCACCTCCAGTATTGCAACATTTTCTAGTCAGAATCAACTATTTCAGATAATTATAAACAAATAAAAATGTTATAATTCAACAGTAAACAGTAGGTGAAGCCAAATGATTAAAACACAAAAATATATACTTGGTTTTTCATTTTATTGGACAAGCAGTTCACGTTCCTGTAAATAAAAAGATTAAAATGCAATGGTTTAAACCTCTGGCTTCTGAAGAAAAGGGGAATTTTAGTTACATTTTTAAATGAACTTCCCTATATTAGCAAGATTGTCAAACGAAGATGAACCAGTGTTCAATTAAACTTGTAAAAATAATACAAGGACATAAAGGATTTTAAGTTAAGTTTATTTATTAGTCACAAGTAGGCTTACATTAACACTGCAATGAAGTTACTGTGAAAATCCCCTAGTCGCCACACTCCAGTGCCTGTTCAGGTACACTGAGGGAGAATTTTAGCATTGTCAATGCACTTAACCAGCACGCCTTTTAGACTGTGGGAGGAAACCGGAGCACCCAGAGGAAACCCACACAGACATGGAGAGAACGTGCAGACTTCACATAGACAGAGACCCCAAGCCAGGAATCGAACCCAGGGCTCTGGCGCTAACCAATGTGCCATCGTGCCACGTTTATACTACATTGACAAATTATGTTGTTGATGTATGGTCATGACTTAACAAGACTCTGAAAGTTGATTAATACATTTGAAGAAATTGCATGTTTTAACACAAATTGAATTTTACTCCATGAGTTTTAACCACAAACTTACTTGAACTTCTTCTAGAACCCCATATGTTTTCATAGATGAAAATAATTCCATGACAGGTGTGATTTCTGTCGTCAGGAAGGAAATAATGCTCTGTCCCTGTGAGAGAGAACAGTACATGTAAATAATAACTTATCAGAGCAGTAATGGAATATAATTTAAGACTTAATGTTCTAAGATATACTTTGAAGAGGGAATGAGAATGTCTGAATAAAGTGCATTTGGGTGTTGTTACAAATATCAATGCCATCAGATGTCTGTGGAAGCTCAAGACAGATAGATAGATTTCTGGAGACCAAAAACATCAAGGAATATGGAGATATGATGGGAAAGTAGCATTGGGGCAGATGATTACTCATGAAAAAATTGAATGGCAGAGCTGGCTTGATGGGCTGAATGGCCTGCTCCTGTCCTTAAATGGTTCCTTATATAATTGAGGAAACTCTCCTGATGATACAGTGAATTGATCCAAAGAGCAGCCAAGTTATACACACAAGGTAGTTCCAGAACCAATTTATTGATCTATGTTGAGTTAGTTCCTCTCAGCCAATACAACAGTAGGGTATAATTAGCCTCAGATTACGGGGGAGAAAAATTGGAGTTGGGCGTCAGGGTCAAGCTCGGCCAAGATGCCATTACCCCACTCCCTCTATGGGGAGAACCATAGAACCATAGAAAATTACAGCTCAGAAACAGGCCTTTTGGCCCTTCTTGTCTGTGCCGAACCATTTTATGCCTAGTCCCACTGACCTGCACTTGGACCATATCCCTCCACACCCCTCTCATCCATGAACCCGTCCAAGTTTTTCTTAAATGTTAAAAGTGACCCCGCATTTACCACTTTATCCGGCAGCTCATTCCACACTCCCACCACTCTCTGCGTGAAGAAGCCCCCCCTAATATTCCCTTTAAACTTTTCTCCTTTCACCCTTAACCCATGCCCTCTGGTTTTTTTCTCCCCTAGCCTCAGCGGAAAAAGCCTGCTTGCATTCACTCTATCTATACCCATCAAAATCTTATACACCTCTATCAAATCTCCCCTCAATCTTCTGCGCTCCAGGGAATAAAGTCCCAAATTCATCAATTTCTGAAAGGCAATTTTTTAAATCTTTCAAGGACATATGTACCACTGGCTAGGCAAGCCCATTCTTAATTGCCCTCGAGAAGATGGTGGTGAGCTGCCTTCTTAAATGACTGCAATCCACGTGGTGTAGGTACATCCACAGTGCTGTTAAGGAAGGAGTTCCAGAATTTTGACCCAACGACAGTCAAGGAACTGTTGATATATTTCCAGGGATGATGAGCATCTTGGAGGGAAATTACAGGTGGTGATGCTCACATGCATCTGCTTCCCTTGTCCTTCTAGGTGGTAGTGATCGTGGGTTACAAAGGCGTTGTCGCGGGAATCTTCGTGAATTGCTGTCATGCATCTTGCTGATGGCAGAAACTGCCACTGTGCATTGGTGGTGGAGGAAATGGATGTTGAAGGTATTGGACAGGGTGCCAATCAAGTGGGCTTTTTGTCCTGGATGGTGTTGAGCTTAGGGGAGTCAGGTAAGTTATTCTCTGAAGAATTACCATCCTCTGAATGGTCTTGTAGCCACAATATTTATATGGCTGATCCAATTCAGTTTCTGTTCAATTCTAACCTCCAGGATGTTGACAGTGGGAGCTTCAGCCATTGTAATGCCATTGAACAAGAAGGGGGAATGGTTGGGTCCTCTCTTGTTGGAGATGGTCATTGCCTGGCTTTTGTGAGATGTGAATGCTATTTGCGATTTATCAACACAGGCAGGAATGTTGGATAGCTCTTGCTGCATATGAGCATGGACTGCTTCATATCTGAGGAGTTGCAAATGGTGCTGAACATGGTGCAATCATAAGCAAGTATCCTCATTCTGACCTTATGATGGAGGGAAGGTCACTGATGAAGCGGCTGGAGATGGTTAGGCCTAAGACACTACCCTGATAAACTCCTGCAGTGATGTCCTGGGGCTGAGATGACTAATCTTCAACAATCGCAAACATCTTCCTTTGTGTTTGGCATGGCTCCAACCAGTGCCGAGTTTTCCACCCGATTTCCATCGACTCCAGTTTTGCTAGAACTCCCTGATGTCATATTCTGTTAATTACTGCCTTGTCAAGGGCAGTCACTCTCACCTCAAGTTCAGCTCTTGTTTGGATTAAGGCTAGAATGAGGTGGGGAGTTGAGTGGCTGTGGCAGAAACTGAGGGCCAGAGAGCAGATTATTGCTGAATAATTGCCACTCGAGAGCACTGTCAACAACAACTTCCATTACTTTACTGATGACCAAGAGTAGAGTGATGGGATTGGCTGGGTTGGATTTGCCCTGCTTTTTGTGGATAGGACATTGCTGGGTTATAACTGTGTCAATCTTGAAATACTCCTTATCAGGCTTGGCTTCAACAAAAATCGATTCAACTCCAGGTAACTAGTTAACTTCTTTATTCCCTTTAACGACGTCGGGTCAGCCTTCCGTAATGGAGCGGGTTACCGAAGCCTGCAGCCATCAGAGACTGAACCCAGTTCCCGCGCTTTTTACAATTTAAATACTGCTTCAGAACCGGCACCAAAAGCATCACGTGACTGCACCAACCGCACATTCAAATACTAGAACAGGCGCCAAAACATCGCGATTTGAGCAACACTCTACATATTTACATCCACATTCCCCCCTTTTATCACTCTGTGATAACCACTAACATCGTCGTGGCTCGTTCAATTCAGGTTACAATTGTATTTTCATCAAGTCCAATATTACTTTATCTCCCTCATCCTCTGCATCCAATTCTGCCTCCACTTCTCGTCGGGCTTCCTCCTGGACCTCTTCGTCCAGTATGAGTTTGTATTCCTCGTCCTCCTCCTCACTCGTGGCGACTATCATCAGTTGAGTCGGTCGTGATCCTATCGATTCCAAGGTGGTCATCACCCGTGTGATGAGACACTTTACAATGCCAATTCCAATACTTATACAAAGAACTAAGAGTATGGCATATAACCCCACATTCTTTAACCAACCAAGCCATCCTGACAGTTCCCATTCCCCCAATCCCTTGCCCTCTCTAATAGACCCTAAATGCTGGTCAATTTGGTTCAGGTAATTAGTGAGATTAGTATTGACCTTATCTAGTCCCAGTATGCAGTGATCCTTCACTATGGCACACATGCCTCCTTGTCGATCTAGCAGGTAATCCAAGGCATATCTATTCTGCTGGGCATACAGCCTGAGTTTCTCTAATTGGACGGTGACGACCCAGAGGGCCCCTCTTGTAGCGTTCCCCAAGGCGGTAAGGCCACAAGCAATGTAATTACGATTATCTGCAACCATTCGCCCTGGGACAGCTCCAAAAGAAAAGAAACCCGCCGCTCCATAGCCAGCAGCCTGACCAGGAGTGAGGGCAGTTATTTCCTTGTAGTCAGTGCAAAAATCCTCCGATAACTCCCGCTCTAGCCTCCTATGGTGATGACGTGAGGGCCCCCAATGGCTCGGACAAGGAACCATGCTGGGAAGTATGGTCCCTATTGCCACTGCCTGGGGGTAAGGGTAGGACAAATAATTGGTGGCCGTACCACTGAAAAAGAAGAAATACCCTGTTTCAGTGTACATGGTCTCTGAACACTTTTGCCACGTCCCATTGGCTCGAACCCGGTGATAGGTATCATCGGTTCCCAAGAACAGGGATCTGGAACCTGTACATGATGATACCGTCTGTCTTCCTTCTGCATTAATCTGTACTATCGTAAAGTTCCTACTGTAAGCATGAAGGTGGGTGCCATTCATATGGCCACAAATTAGATTTTCCCCTTTTCCCAAAGCTATGCAGGTCGAATTCAAACACTTACAGATTACCTCATCTCTCTGGGCTTCGTACCCACATTTATGCTGATGGTAATGCTTGCTCAGGCAGGGGTGATCCTGGCACACAAACTGTGGAGCATCCCCAACCTCTCCCTTTAAAGCAGTTCTCATAGCTTTGATTATCCTCGGGAACCGCTGTCCCATTGGCCTGTTGTTCCCACCAGAGGGAAATTTTCCACCAGTCATTAGTCCCCTGCCTAACCTTGGACTCACGAGGGGGATGGTAGCAATCTGCGGGTGGGGCATGGGCGGGGTCGTACCGGAAAGTTATCCGGTCCTCCCTAGGGAGAGTTGCATTTTGCTCTGCACATTCGAAGGATCGTCCCTCTCGATACCAAGAGGGAGTAATTGTGAACAGGGAATTTACGTCTTTGGGGAAAGGATAGCATGCTATAGTAGAAGCTCCATGGATGGTATGATGGGCTTGTACAAACCAGTTTCCCAGAGGGTGCTCTTGCCCTTTAATTGGGGATGGATTGTCCAGTCCCTCTAATAACCCTTCAACCTGAAATACACTATCCCCGGTGCTCCTTCGTCTCCGACTGTGGACGTCTCTTCCAGGAACAGGGGTCCGATTAGGCTGGCTGATTTCATATTCCCCTGCACTTAAAGCACAGAACATCAAGGTGATGAGCTCCAAGAGTATTTTTGTCAATTTCATGTTGGTTCGTCCTTACTTGACCACTACCTGAAGAGGACAAAAACATAACGACAAGCATAACAACCACAGAGTAAAGAGCATGTCACCCGGTACCGCCTCTCGTACTAATCATCCGTAAGATCCTCCTCACTGTCATCCTCAATTCCCCCCTTTTTGGGATCGGCTTGCCCGATCAATTTACAGTGGTGAAGGTGGACCCAAGCATCGCGTCCCGCCACCTTAGCCGCTGTAGGGGTGGTTAACAAGACTTGGAATGGGCCCTCCCATCGCGGCTCTAAATGCTGCGAGTCCCATTTTTGACAAGGATAAATGAGCCCAGTTTTACTTTAGTGGGAGTGGATAAGGTAGGTGGTTTACCGTAAGCAGCCCGGACTTGCGAATGAAGATGACGCAAAGAGTGGGTAAGGGAGAGAATATATGAGGTCATTTCATCCATCATATGATGGAAATGAACGGGTGTCTTTGACCCATCGTCCCAAGGGGTCCGCAGGGGTCGACCATACAAGACCTCCGCGGGCAAGAGACGGGGCGGTCCTGCAGGGGTGGTTCGTATTTGAAATAAAGCAACAGGGAGTAGTCTGACCCAAGACAGACCTGAAGTTTCTACAAGTTTAGCCAGCTTGGTTTTGAGCGTTTGATTAGACCGTTCGACTACACCAGCAGCCTGGGGATGGTGTGCGCAATGGAGTTGTTGGCGAATATTCAGCTGGGCGCACAGTTCCTTATTGACCGATGCAATAAAATGTGGGCCATTGTCAGAACTCAGGCAGGTCGGGACGCCAAATCGAGGCACAATTTTGTGCAGTAAAATCCTGACGACAGTTGTTGCTTTGTTATCCGATGTAGGATACGCTTCAATCCACTTACTAAAGACATCCACGATTACTAAGGCATATTTATACCCCTGACATCTCTGCAACTCAATCAAGTCCATCTGCAGGGTCTCAAAGGGGCCTGCCGGCAGGGGAGTCTTACCCAGATCACAGGGCGCACTCTTGCCCGGATTATGCTGTTGGCATATCAAACAGCGGAGACTTAGACTTTGTGCCATGTCCTGTAGGCGAGGATGCCACCAGGAAGTGAGGAGTAAATCACTAAGAGACCTTGCACCACAGTGAGTTGCAAAGTGTACACAATCAATTATCCAGAGAGCCAAAGTATTGGACATACAGGTTTGGTTAGCAGGGGTGATCCAGACTCTGGATTCTGGGTCCACCCTACAGCCCAGTGCATTCCACAAATCTTTGTCGCGAGGCGAGGCTTCTTGCTGCGATCTAAGAACATCATCGATGGTTGGCATGGGTTTCTCAAAGGCAGGGCCATCTGCGTCCAGACTTTTCCCCTGCCTCATCATTCGGGGCACAATCATCTGACAAGTTTTAGAAACCAATTTGGCCGCCTCATCTGCCCTATGGTTACCTAAAGTGACAGGGTCTTTACCGGCAGTATGGGCGGCGCACTTAATCACTGCAATGCGTGCAAGCAGAAGAAGGGCCTGTAATAAGTCAGACACCAGTTGTTTGTGTGAAATAGGGGTGTCGGATGATGTAAGGAAGCCTCTATTCCTCCACAGTTGTCCAAAGTCATGGACAACTCCAAAAGCATACTGGGAGTCCGTGTAGATGTTAATATTCAAACTCCGACCCAGGACACAAGCTCTGATGAGGGCAAACAGTTCGGCTTACTGAGCCGAGAAAGGGGTCTCAAAAGCTGCTGACTCCAAAATAACCCCCTGGCCATTCACAATAGCGTTACCCTGAGAGCCGATGGCCTCTCTCGTCAATGGAGGCACTGCCATCGGTGAACATGATGAGATCGGCGTTCGTTAGGGGAATTTCAGAGAGATCGGGGCGCACGGTGGTGTCTTCCCTGAGAAGGACGGAACAGTCATGTGGAGGGGAATCAGCGACCCGAGGAGGATGGGTCAGGAAATTGGCTGGATTAATAACAGTGCAATACTTAAAGGTAAGTTGAGGATTATTAAGCAAATAAATCTCATATTGGTTCTGTCTGGCCGCAGTCAGATGTTGTGTCTGTAACTGGCCCAACAGTGCTGCCACCGCGTGAGTGGTATATATGACGATGGGCTGTTGTAAAGTCAGATTTGCAGCTGCCTTCAAGCTGAGGTAAATAGCCGCAAGGACTTGGGTGCAGTGTGGATATCCGAGCGCTACAGGGTCCAGTCTGGAGGAAAAATAGGCAACTGGTCAGTGTCGGTCACCATGAAGTGGAGTCAAAACCGAAGTAGCGCAGTCGTCGATGATCGTACAGAAGAGTTGAAAGGGTCGATCGTATAAAGGCCTCCCCAGGGCTGGTGCCTGTATTAAGGACTGTTTTAATTCACTGAACGCCTCTTCTGCTTCTGCGGAAAGGACGAAGGATCCCTCCTCAGCCGTATAAGGGGTTAGTTTTTTTGTTAACAAGGTCACATTGGGGATCCACTGCCGGCAGTAATTAATCATACCCAACCACCGTCGGACTTGCTTGGCATCAGTGGGACTGGGGAAGTGTGTTATTGGTTCAATTCGACTTTCTTCCAGTTGACGAGTGTCAGCGGACAGCAGGACACCTAAGAACTTAACAGTGGTCTGAGCGATCAGGACCTTACCGGGAGACACAACGTAGCCTAAGTAGGACAGTTAATTCAGGACCGGAACGGCATCTTCTCTATTACTGCATTCATCCGAACTTGCTATAAGCAAATCATCAACATATTGGATGAGGGTTGATCCACTAGCAGGGGTTAAATTCTGTAATTGTTTCTGGAGACACTGCGAGAAGAGGGTCGGCGAGTTAATAAAGCCCTGAGGTAGTCGAGTCCAGGTATATTGTTGGCCGTTGTGGGAAAAGGCAAACAAGAACTGACTATTCGGATGTAATGGGATGGAGAAAAAGGCATGCTGAAGATCAATGACCGCGAACACCCGAGCATTAGCTGGAATGGAGGCCAGGATATGGGCTGGGTTGGGCACCAAGGCATGTAAAGGCTGGACGATAGAATTGATGGCTCGTAAATCCTGGACGAGGCGATATTCCTTTGGCTTTCCTGGTTTAGGGACTGCAAGGATTGGGGTATTACATGGGGACTGACATGGTAATAGAATCCCTTGATGTAAAAGGCTATCGATCAGTCGAGTGATACTCGGAACGGCTTGCGCCTTTAAGGGATATTGCCGGATTGACAGAAAAGTCACATTAGGTTGCACCAAGATCTCGATGGGTTCAATATCCGTAAATCCAACCTGCACAGAGTCCATCCCCCATACAGAGGGGTTAGAGTATTCTATAATGTCCTTTCCCTCATGTCGATGGAGGACCGCAGTGGAGACCTGCGGGTGGTGATAAAATTGGATACACAGGTCTCCAGGAAGCTCTTGTTTGTCCATTCTGCGTGGGTCAGCTAATTCCACCGCTCTGTGCACCATGGGGCCCAGATCTTTGGCATGATTGGGTGGGGTGACGGATCTGGTAATATGCGGGGCCACTCCAGACGGCTGTTTCCACAATTGGAGAGGGACATTGACATAGTCAGCTTCACCCTCCGGTCCCTGAGCCCAGGCACGGGTCTCAATGGTCCATGATGTACCTTCAAAATCCTTGAAAAACTCTGCCAAATCGTGATTCTGACCACTGCGATCGTAGGCAAGGGTCACATGACGCGTGGCACCCACCAGATCTAAGGTCCACCACTGGGGAACTGATGCGACGTAACACGTTCGAGGATATTGTGACATGTCAATTTGGATACCAGCCTCTGAACAGCGGAGTCGAAGTTGAAAGGCACACAACAAATCTCTCCCCATTAGGTTGCAATCGATTCCAGTGGTGATAACAAATTGATGATCCACGGTTTCGCTCTGATAGGACACAGGGACCTTTTCTGACACCGCATATTGCAGAACTTGACCCTGGAGTCCGGAAAGTTTTTGGGTTTGTTTCGATTGGGGTAACTTCAAGGTGGCTTGTACAGAGGACATATCTGCCCCAATGTCTACCAGAAACGGATACCAGTGATTATAGAGCTTCAACATCAATAAGGGTTCTTGGTCAGATTGGGACTCCGTCAGTAACAGCATACGTTGTCAGAAGGGATTCTGCTGGGGAAAATGGAGTGTAGGGTCCGCGTCTATCACCTCCCCTAGTCTGCCTTCTGCTGGGGCACTCCTTGCTGTAATGTCCCAGACGGTCAGTTAAAACAGCCATCAGATCTGGCATTATTCCGGCCCCGTGGGGTTCTCTCATGTCCTCGATGCAGGTTATAAGGTGGGTAATGAGTATATGGCGGGCCATAGAAGGGAGCTGTGGGGCCACTTGGATGGGTTCTATATCCATATCCCTGCTGGCCTACCCACCCGGGATGATAAAAGTGAGGTTCCATTTGATAATGCACCTGATCAGGGTCTCCTCTGATAGGAGGCTGCCGTGGTTCCTCTTTCATTACATATTCAGTTTTTTCAGGTTTGACCTTAGCCTGAGGTTCCTCTTTCAGGCCTTGAGGTTCCCCTCTAGTGTCCCCTTGTGAGTTTGGCCAGAAGGCTGTGACAGCACGGGACATCTGCACGGGGGAGCTGTCTGCCCAATCAATGTTATTGGTCGTTATGGCTGTCGCCACCATGGAAGGGAGACAATGCATAAGGATTGAGCAGCACTGCGGCGAAGGGCTCCCCTCCGTAAACCTCTGGTCTCCTGACTGAGTTTCATAGATTTCGTGGAAACTTTCTAGGAACTCCTCTGCCTCTTCACTCTTCCGGGGTTTCAATTCCAATATCTTGGACAAATCAACAGGCTTCTGCAAAGTGCGACTGACCGCCTGAAGTATCAAATCGATGCGTCCTTGCCCCGTATTATTAATCGGTAATAGATCGTCATGAATGCGTCCGTGCTCACATGGCCGAGGAATCGGGTGCACTCAGATGGGGTCAGCACCTGACGAACCAATGCCCACAGGTCTCTTGACTCAGCGCCATAAACCTGGATAGTGGTGCGAAGGAAGTCTACAAATTTTTGCGGGGTCTTATGCCGATCAGGTGCGCCGCCTAGTATGGCCATCAATTCATTCGGCTTCCATGGGTAATATACTTCCATAGTTGCCCGGGAGTTTACGTTGTTTGGGTCGTGTCGAGGGTTGGGCATTGGTCTTATAGGGTAGTTCCCAGGGTGATTATTCGTCTGTGCTTCGGATTCATTGCCCTGGTTTTTATGGCTCCGCGTGCGACCGGAAACAGGCTCGTCTGCCGGAGGTTCAGTATGTTGGGCGTCGGGGCTGGGACAGTAGGGACTGGGACTGGGACTGGTGACGTTAATAACAATTGGGGTCTGCGAACCTAACATGCTAGGGAGAGGGGGGTACAGGGTCGACTGTTGTCCCTGGTACGGGGGAGGTGCAGTTTTACCCTCAGGAGAAGGGGCAGTTGGACCAGGGATCTCTTCCCGTGTATCGGCGTCCGCATTAGATGCCGTCGGGGGTGGGTCTGCTAAGGGCTGCTCTTGAGGCGGGTGAGGCGGAAGAGGTGCAGTTACCCTGTCATCCAATTTTGTAGATCCTCATCTGTATCATTATCAGTGACCTTAATGCCATCCATCATGTTCCCTATCTCAGAAACCTCACGATCCTTGAGAGAATGTTTTCTATGTAAGCATTCCCTTTTCAACACCTCAACCGGTTTCAGAGTCCCTCCCTCCATTAATTCTATTCCCAACTTAACAGCATTGTCCTGCCAGCTGGATAGGAGACTCTGCTCCTTTAACTCCTGACAATATTGCAACCATAACCCTATAAGCTCCTTCGTCTTCCTTCCCATATTCTTTCGCCAAATTTGTTGCTGCGCAGCTTTAACAAGGTGGATATTTCTGGTCCCTCCTGGGGGCCATTCGGATGGCCCTAATTTATGGGTCAATGCCCCCGACAATTGTCTCAATTTGGTGGCTTCATCCAGATATTTTTCACAAAGCATTTGTAAGGCTGAATTTGTCTGATTGGTTGTATCCAAATAGTTCCCCATTTTAAAACAAACCGTTGTATTCACTCAATACCCCGGTAAATTCAATTGGAGCTCTAACAATTCTATCACCACCTCACCAGTTCCCTGGTGACCCTCGCCGATCAACAGCGACCCTCAGCGAATTACGGTTCTGGCCAATTATTCACTGACTAATTAATTTTTACCTCACCGTTTTCACAGTGACCCAAATAACAACCGACCTGGAGTTGCACAAGCTGACAAAATCACAGGCTATTCCGTCGGGGCGGCTGGCGACAACAAACGAAAGGTCAAGAAACACCAGAATTACAGGGCAGAGGAAAACCAAGTGGTTGTATCAATGGTACTCACGCACTTGGGTGGCCAATTCCTCAGTCCCGGACTCGGTGCTGCCGACTCTAACACCGTTTCCTGTCGTCCGCCAACCGTTGGAATCCCACTTCTGACACCAAATGTCAATCTCGAAATACTCCTTATCAGGCTTGGCTTCGACAAAAATCGATTCAACTCCAGGTAACTAGTTAACTTCTTTATTCCCTTTAACGACGTCGGGTCAGCCTTCCGTAATGGTGCGGGTTACCGAAGCCGGCAGCCATCAGAGACTGAACACAGTTCCCGCGCTTTTTACAGTTTAAATACTGCTTCAGAACCGGCGCCAAAAGCATCACGTGACCGCACCAACCGCACATTCAAATACTAGAACAGGCGCCAAAACATCGCGATTTGAACAACAGTCTGCATATTTACATCCACAACTGTACTGGAATAGCTTGGCTAAGGGTGCAGCTAGTTCTGGAGCACAAGTCTTCAGTATTATTGCTGGAATGTTGTCAAGGCCCATAGTCTTTGCAGTATCCGGTGCCTCCAGCCATTTCTTGATATCACGTGGAGCGAATTGAATTTGTTAAAGACTGGCATTTGTGATGCTAGGACCACAAGAGCAGGCCAGGTTGTTGTTTGTTGACTCTCTCTAGGTTTCCCTACAGCACACAATATCCCTGAAAATAAGGACAGGAAACCTCTTCTTAGATCTCTCAATACAATTCTACAAGTGATTGTTAAGAGGTGGTGAGAAATGGCGAGAGTGCTTCCAGTCTCTCTTCCTGCCATTTCCTCCCCTCCTGTGTAGAATTGCCTGTTTATATTTTCTACCTCCTCCCAATGCTTCAAGCTTGAAGGAGTAATTTCGGCTATCGTTAGATCCATTGCAAATCAAACTTACTTTGATAATAAATTTCTCAAATAGTTGGTTATTTCCCATTTCTAACCATTGCAGTAAATCCACAGTATTGACAGGCAATTTACAGAAGTACTACCATGCTTCCTTTACAAAAAGTGATTTATAGTAAACTTAGCAACATAGAAATCCATGCTTGTCCATGGAAGATGAATATTGACAATGATTTCATAAATCACTTATGATAGCAATTATTCTGAATTTAAACTGTCCATCAATTCAATTATTCATCCTGCTGTTTCTGGGTACCCCTGTCTACAGGAAAAATGTTCAAAATAGACACATATAGTTCAGGACTGGCTATGGGGTTGATACATTTTGTAGAGTAACAAATCAAATGACATGTCACCCCCCTCCCCGCCATCTCCATAACTCCTAAATATCAGAGGAAGTGTAGACGCACTAACATTTCTCAATCATCTTGTGAATCATAAATACCTACTTAAAATGCTGGTTAGTTTCTGTAAATTCAAGGTATGAAAGTTGTAATACAAATCATTTACTCATTCACATATTTAAATAGACTCACCTTATACATCCATATCCGTCCTTTTCTAATGATGTGAGTTAGTCTGTCCACACACAATCTGTGCAGAGGTAAGTAGAAACTCAGTTCGGTTTGAGGCAGTATCACTGACAGAGCATAAGTACTACGATCACCATTCATGTTCCCATCAAATATCAATGAGATAATGATTACCCCTTTCTCCGAAAGTACAAAAAATTTGACGTCGATAGCCCCACTTTTGGCACTCCGAAGAATCTCTCCATTTAAGGTGTGGTTTGCCAAAAATGTTATTTCTCCATCACTTAACAGCAGCTGTTCACATTTTGGAGCCCAGATGTGTCTCACTCTCGGACCAAGAATGTTGTCCCAGTAAGCAAAAGTAGCAGCCAGCAACGGTGATCCATTGTCCAAGGAAATCTCGGTTTTTGCAACAGCAGGAGATTGAGGTGGGCAAGCAGAGGACATTCTGCAGTTTGGCTGCCACTGATAAAACTATCAATCATTGAACATCTATAAGCAGTCCCTAGTAAAGAAAAATGAAATATACAAAAATCATTTTCCAGTACAAATTAGCCAACAGTTAGAATTCCACAATCTTTCACCTGCCCAAAATATACCACTGATTTCCTCAGTCCAACCGAGTCACTTCATCTTGTCTCTTCCCATCTCTATCTCTCTGCGTTCTTTGTTTCAACTCCCTCTCTAAATTCTCACTTTCTCCCACCCCACAACTTGCGACCTCCCTCAATTTGTATCTCCCCACCTCCCCTCAATCTCCCTTGTCCACCACCCGTTTCCCCCTCCACAGTTTCCATCCCCCATCACAAGTCTCTCCCTACTGCAATATCTCGTGCCCCCAGTCTCCATGCCTCATGTAGCACCCCTCCAGTCTCCCTATCTCTCTCATCCAGTATTATCTCCCAGTCTCTCATCTCTCCCCCATCCCTCTCCCCCCACCCCCATCCCTCTCCCCCCACCCCCATCCCTCTCCCCCCACCCCCATCCCTCTCCCCCCACCCCTCTCCCCCCCACCCCCATCCCTCTCGCCCCACCCCCATTCCTCTCCCCCCCACCCCCATCCCTCTCGCCCCACCCACATCCCTCTCCCCCCCATCCCTCTCGCCCCCTCCCTCCCCCCCACCCCTCTCCCCCCCACCCCCATCCCTCTCGCCCCACCCCCATCCCTCTCCCCCCCATCCCTCTCGCCCCCTCCCTCCCCCCCACCCCTCTCGTCCCTCCCTCCCCCCCACCCCTCTCGCCCCTCCCTCCACCCCCACCCCTCTCGCCCCTCCCTCCACCCCCACCCCTCTTGCCCCTCCCTCCCCCCCACCCCTCTCCCCCCCACCCCTCTCCCCCCTCCCCCCCCCCACCCCTCTCGCCCCTCCCTCCACCCCCACCCCTCTCGCCCCTCCCTCCCCCCCCACCCCTCTTGCCCCTCCCTCCCCCCCACCCTCTCCCCCACCCTCCCCCCCCACCCCTCCCCCCCCTCCATCCCCCCCACCCCTCTAGCCCCTCCCTCCCCCCCCTCCACCCCTCTCCCCCCTCCCTCTCATCCCTCCCTCCCCCCCCACCCCTCCCCCCCCTCCATCCCCCCCACCCCTCTAGCCCTCCCTCCCCCCCCTCCCCCCCCACCCCTCTCCCCCCCTCCCCTCCCTTCCCCCACCCCTCTCCCCCCTCCCTCCCTTCCCCCACCCCTCTCCCCCCTCCCCTCCCTTCCCCCACCCCTCTCCCCCCTCCCCTCCATCCCCCCCCACCGCTCTCCCCCCCCTCCCTCCCCCCCCACCCCTCCCTCCCCCCCCACCCCTCTCCCCCCACCCCTCCCCCCCCACCCCTCTCCCCCCACCCCTCCCCCTCCCCCCACCCCTCTCGCTCCTCCCTCCCCCCCCACCCCTCTCCCCCCTACCTCCCCCCCACCCCTCTCCCCCCACACCCCTCTCCCCCCTCCCTCCCCCCACCCCTCTCCCCCACCCCTCTCCAACCCCCAATTCGTCTCCCACCCCTCATCCCTCTCCCCCCATCCCCATCCCTCTGCCTCCCCATCCCCCTCCCCCACCACCCCCCATCCCCCACCACCCCCATCCCCCTCCCCCACCAACCCCCATCCCCCTCCCCCCATCCCCCACCCCTCGCCCCCCCAGACCCCACCCCCCATCCCTCGCCCCCCCCACCCCTCGCCCCCCATCCCTCGCCCCCCATCCCTCGCACCCCCACCCCCCCATCCCGCTCCCCCCACCCCTCGCCCCCCCATCCCTCACCCCCCACCCCCATCCCGCTCCGCCACCCCTCGCCCCCCCACCCCTCGCCCCCCCACCCCTCGACCCACATCCCTCGCCCCCTCGACCCCCATCCCTCGCCCCCCCACCCCCCATCCCTCGCCCCCCTCGCCCCCCCCACCCCCCATCCCTCGCCCCCCAACCCCCCATCCCTCGCCCCCCAACCACCCATCCCTCGCCCCCCCCACCCCCCATCCCTCGCCCCCCAACCCCTCGCCCCCCAACCCCTCGCCCCCCCCACGCCTCCCCCCCCACCCCTCGCCCCCCCACCCCTCGCCCCTTGCCCCCCCACCCCCCACCCCTTGCCCCCCCTACACCCCCACCCCCACCCCCTGCCCTTCGCCCCCCCCACCCCCCGCCCCTCGCCCCCCCCACCCCTCGCCCCCCACCCCTCGCCCCCCCCACCCCCAACCCCTCGCCTCCCCCACCCCCCACCCCTCGCCCCCCCCACCCCTCGCCCCCCCCCACCCCCCGCCCCCCCCGCCCCCCCCACCCCTCGACCCCCCCACCCCCCATCCCTCGCCCTCCCCACCCCCCATCCCTCGCCCCCCCACCCCCCATCCCTCGCCCCCCCCACCCCCCATCCCTCGCCCCCCCCACCCCCCATCCCTCGCCCCCCCCACCCCCCACCCCCCTCCCCCACCCCATCGCTCACCCCCCATCCCTCTCCGCCCACCCCCCTCCCTCCCCCTCCACCCCTCTCCCCCCTCCCTCCCCTCCCCCCACCCCCCCTCCCCCCACCCCCCTCCCCCCCTCCCCCCCCTCCCCCCACCCCCCTCCCTCCCCTCCCCCCTCCCCCAATCCCTCCCCCCCCCCTCCCCCAATCCCTCCCCCCATCCCTCTCCGCCCACCCCCCTCCCTCCCCCTCCACCCCTCTCCCCCCTCCCTCCCCCTCCACCCCTCTCCCCCCCTCCCTCCCCTCCCCCCACACCCTCGCTCCCCTCCCCCCACACCCTCGCTCCCCTCCCCCCACCCCTCTCCCCCCAAACCCTCTCCCCCACCCCCCATCACACTCCCCCCACCCCCCATCCCTCCCCCCACCCTTCCCCCCCCCACCCCACCCCTCCCCCCAACGGCTCTCCCCCCACCCCTCTCCCCCCACCCCTCCCCCCCAACGGCTCTCCCCCCACCCCTCCCCCCCAACGGCTCTCCCCCCACCCCTCTCCCCCCCACCCCTCTCCCCCCCACCCCTCTCTCCCCCCCATCCCTCTCCCCC